>NW_028279295.1:0-49740 GCF_059751315.1 Micrasema longulum
TGCTTGACTTGAGCGCTCGCTGACCGTATAATAAAATCCAATCTTGACTACTGCTATTAATGTTATCCTTGTATAGATATTAATCTTCATAAAGGATGGAGCTCATTCCCTCTTTACACAATTAAATCATCTTTGTTTATTGTTTAAAAAGAAACATATATTCATCAAATTATTTATACGGAATACGTATAAATAATTAATAGTTTAACTGAAAATGTATAATATCAGAAGTTTAAATAGCGTTAAAAATATTTATTTCCTGAGTCGTAAAAAACGTGTTCTGTAAAAATGATGATAAAGTAAATCTAATCAGAATTCCTCCATTGATAGAGCAATTCGCTTGCTGAATACGGCTTATATGGATTTTTTAAATACATATCAGCAGTTTAGCAGCTATCTGCTTTCTATTTATGAATTTTTATTTCGTCATGTTATTCTACCTCTTAAGTCTACAATACATAATGGGTTAATCAGAAAAGTATTGCTACCTACAATTTATTTCTAGATAAATAAAAAAAAATTCATTATTCAATATTCTTATTTTTAAATTAGTTTAAATACATTGATACAATGAATTCTTAAATTTGCATTGCCTTACACAAAACAAAAAACAAAAACATTTGTCTTCGGAAAGAAATATTTCACTTCAATTGCACTTTCTTTTTTTAACAAAATGCTTCATTTATATTAGGAATAAATATGTATCATATTATATAGAATATGAGATAAATTTAAGTTAGGGGTTATATTTATTTTGATTAAATAAATACAGTGTTATGTTAGTAAGGAATTTTTTGTAATATTTTTTGTATTTACGTACAGTGTTACATGATTTTTTTAAATATCGCAATAAAACATCGCTTCAATTAGGTACTAAAGCAAAAACAGTACAAAGTAAAAAATTCTTCCCCGAACAACATTAAGTTTGGAACTTATGAGTTTTACAAATTAGGTCGACGATATGTTTTTTTCATTTACTAAATAAAATTTTATTAGACGTCTTACTAAGTAGGCACTTGTTGACTTAAAGGTTTCGCACAATCTCTGTAAATACAGTTGATGAATCCATTATTGTATGTATTTTTGAATGATATAAATTTGTAATAATCGCAAGTTTATACGATTGGAAAAATTATTTAGGATTTTATGCATGTATATATTCACTATAAATTTTCAATTAATGTAAGACGATTTACTGCCAAATTGTTTAGCACGTCAAATTAATTAACGAAGTTCGCAGTTCGAAACAAGTGTGGGAATTAATCATGCCAGTTGAGTATTAGTTGATTGCGTGATAAGTGAACCCTCACTATTACAAGCCGGTTACACTCCTACGTGTAGCACACACGTGTCAATGGGTAATGAATTTAATATTCCAAGTTGTTTTAACTCCGGAATATTCGAGAACTTGAGTTACTTTACGTCAGCTTTGAAATATTATTGTTTAAGTTATGGCTCACGCATCGCGAAATACGAACTTTTCTATCCGTTATTTACACTAATGTACTCGACACGAGCATCACGTTTTTACTTTGAAATACTTTTATTGTTTTATTTCAAATTGTTTTAAAATAAAGGGACACTGTTTCGATTAGTTTTGTAAAGCAACGTGAAATATTTAAAGTTTAAACTAAAAACAGACATAAATAAATATACCGTTTAAAAAAAACTTGTTTTCAACCTCCCACCACACTTTACTGATACATAAAAAATAAACGATAAAATGGGAATAAACGAACTCCGTAGTATAAAAGGTTAGACGCTAAACTCGCTCACAGAAGGTTCCGGGTTCGATTCCCAGTGAGAACAAGAAATGTAAATTGTTTACTCACTATGACTTATTTTCTTGAATGTGTTTTTTAATTTTTATATAATATTAATGGGGACTTGAATGACAGCGCCCTTGAGGTGATTTTCACAAAAATGGCGCTTTATAAATTATCCAAACATTATCATTGAATGAGTTTTCGCTGTTTGCCGACGAATGGTGTTATCTTAGCCTTATGACATCGGGTAATACTACAGCCAACTTCACCGTGAAGCTTCACTATTAGGCTTGACATGATGGGATATGTTTTTCCACTGAAGTGTAAACAACATATTTTTTCATAGCAGTAAACATGTCAAATTTTGTGCCACTATGTTTCACTGTGCCACTATATTGTCAATATGTTTCTTTTTTGGGTGATACCGTATGTGTTGGATTTGCTCCGACGTTTCGGATACCATTGCAGGAGCCATCTTCCAAGTATTACCCATAAAAGAAACATACCTCTGCACCTTTTCAATAATACAGTTTTTACAGGAAATTGTACTGAATTGCTTTTTTTTTTTAAATCTGCAGCTGAAGCACGTAGAATTCTGAAGAGACTTACGGTGAGCATGCTCTGTCGAAACATCACCGAACATCATTGTCACCATCATCATCTCTTCTCCGCACCATGATCAGCTAGTTATAGTGTATTATGAGCTCCTCAAGACCAACAAAACCATCACAAGTGATAGCTATTGACTACAATTGATGCGTACAACGCTCCGCCACATGGCTAGTCAAAACATACTTGGAACCGATCAAATGAGAAGTCCTACCCCACCCGCCGTATTCACCGTACATTGCTCCTTCCGATTACCACTTGTTCCGATCGATGACTCATTGCCTGGCTGAGCAGCACTTTCATTCTTATGAAGATACATAAAAAATGGCTTGATTCGTGGGTAATCTCAAAATATGATTCGTTCTTTTTCGAGATGGCATTCGTATGCTGCCAGAAAAATGGGAGAAAGTAGTCGCTAGCGATGAACAATATTTTCAATGACATGTTCTCTACTATTTTTTTTTTAATAAAGCATTGATTTGGAATGAACAGTGGAAACTTAGTTAAGTTCCAATATATTTTACTTTACATTTTTAATATTACACCCTCGGCAACATAAATAGCCGAACCCGTAAAAAATAGAACTTACATGTTTATTTATTTTTTCCGTTCCAAACATATTTTCTAATTTTATGCTTATACGTTATACGTATACTTATATGTATACTTTACATAACTAAAACACTAATTTTTACATTAAAAAAAAGTTTTGAGAGTTTTCTATTAGAGACAAAAACATTTTAAAAAAAATTATAAAAAACTTCTTTAATTGTAATGCTTTAAACTGTAACGTTTAAAAACATTTATTAAGTAAATAAAACACCCTAAAGCATCTTTAAAAATATTTAATTAAAACATCAATAAAATTTTGTATGATCGAATTTGGCCGTTATCACACCATTTTTTCGCCTTGGCATGGATTTCTACAGCTTACTCGAAAATTCTGCAGAAATTTCTTCATAGCATACTTTCTTCTTCTATTACATTTTTGACTCCTGCACAGTTTTCGAAAATTTCTTCCTAATTTTTTTTTACCATTACGGCTTAAAGAGTTTCTATTGTGGTAAAATCTTGGCTACTTCCTGGCCAACAAAGGGAATTAATTCCTAATGATACCTGATGAAGAAAAACACCAAAGTTAGTCTCAAAAATGTTAAATGCAATTTAATAAACTATCAATACGCAATCAAAAAAATTGCACACACAGAACAAGCCCGATAGCAAGGCGCAGAATCATCCTGAAATACAGGGTCATCAATTTCTTCAGTTATGTTCTCAATTGTTGGCACAACACCCTCTAAAATTATTTCACTATATTTTTTAGCATTCACTGACCCTTCTATTATTATTAAATTACCAACACCCAATTTTGTGATGCATCCCCACACCATGATATAAGGCGAATGTTTAACTGTGGGTGCAAGACATTCGTCACTATATCGTTCTCCAGCTCGGCGGTGAACTGTCTGCAAACCGTCTGGACCAATCAAATTAAATTTTGATTCATCAGAAAATACAACTCTTTTCCAATCATTCAATGTCCATTTTTTTTTCTTTCGCCCACTCTAAACGGTTTTTTTTTTTTATTTTCTGATTCAATAGAGGTTTTTTGCAGTTCTTCTGGCCAATAATACGAATTCTAGAAGTCTATTTGTGACTATGCGTACACTAACACTGACACCGGTGGTTTCCTGAAGTCGTATTCTTAGTTCTGGAGCTGATGCGAACCGATTTCTTAATGATATTTTTTTTATAACACGATCATCACGTTTTGAAGTGCAGCGTTTTAATCCTGTGCCCACTTTTCGATTTAGTGTCCCATTTTCTTTGATTTTTTTCAGAAATCTTCTCACAGTTGTTTCATCGCACTGTATTTTTGTTGCTTTATCACAATTAGAAAAGTATTTTTTAGATAACGCAACATTAACTGTTTTTTTTTTTCACGAAAGTTTAAGTCTCGTAGACATTTTGATTTAATAAAATAAGGACACTCCAAGAAAACGAGTAATCACTGCCAAATCGAGTGTTTAACTGAAGAAATTTAGGGCTTTCTAGGTTTATAAGTAGCTATTAATTGTTCCTAGAAGTGATGACCCATGAATCAAACCTAGGTTCAATTACTTTGAACACCTAACGGGAATTTTCGTATTTAATTAGTCATTTGGCTATTTATGTTGCCGGGGGTGTATATGGACTGTTCCTCAGTTTTATAAACCCTATCTTTAGCGTTGTGATGGACTACCTGACAAAAATTATCCAGAATGAGCTACTATGCTGTATGCGGATTATGTCCTTATATATGAAGACCCTACGTGCCTGCAGGAGTTTCTAAATGAGTGGGTCGCTGCCTTGGAATGTAACGGACGTAAAATACCGAAAACGGATTACATGCCTTGCATTTTCGATGGTAGCACTGGCTCCCCCATATATATGGACAGCACACCTCTTTCAATAGTTAAACAGTTCAAATACCTTGGATCTGTTATAACGCCAGATACGTCCGTTTATGCAGATATAATACACTGAGTTAATACGGGTTGGATAAAATGGAGAGCCCGGTCAGGTGTTATATGCGACTTAAAAATGCCGATAAGAACCAAAGGCAAAATATACGAGACGGCCATTTGTCCAGCTATGCTTTACGAATCGGTATGCTGGACCATGAAGAAAAAGCATGAGCAGAAAATTCAGACTGCAGAAATGAATCTGCTCAGATGGTCCGCAGGTGTTACCAGGATTAATAATAATATATTATATAAATAAAACACGAGTGATACTTTAATCCACAAATTTGGAATATCCAGTGACCGGTTTCATCGCTTTCGCGACATCTTCGAGACTGGTATCATTATTAAAAAGTTAAATGTATTTATACAGAACAGAGGTAAGGATACATAATTCAAAGTTATATGTAAGTAAATTAAATAAAGTTATTTTTATCTTAAGGATCATTATCGACAAATTTTCTATGGGTTAACTAATGAATGGATATAATGTTATTTTAATGAGTTTAAGTATTTTATTTTATTGTTGGTGTCCCATCCTTCGTGAGTGTGGTTTTGTAATGATTTCTGAAAAACAAGGGGTAAAAAGTCATTAGTAAAATTATATTACAATGGGTAAAGTAATGGAGAATGCACATGTGTTATCTGTTCATTAAGTAATTCTACGTCGGGTTTATTTTTTAATCTATTAGTTTCGAGAATTTCTAATTTGTCAAGTTTATGGCCTTTAGGTGCAATATGAATTATTCTTACATTATTTTTTAATTCGAAGGAATGTTTGTTTTCTATTAAATGATTTGCAAAATTTGAATTATCTTTATTATTAGACCATGATTGTATGTGCTCTTTTATGCGTGTTTTAAAGGCTCTACCCGTTTGGCCTACGTAGCATGTATTTTTACAGTCGTTACAATTAAGAAGGTAAGTTCCTGAGTTGGAAAACTTATCTTTTATAATAAAAGACCGAAAGCGGTGGGCAAAACTTTCGTATATTGGAAAAACTAGTGATAAAATTGGACAAATAATAAATAAAAATAAATGCACTGCAGCCTTTTACAATAATAATTCCTTAGCTAATTTGTTGGTAAATACTAAAGACAAAAAAGATAAGTTATCAAACATGATAAGAAGTATAATCATTTATTTCCTTCTGAGACCAAACCTGAAATTTTGGTTCACCTGATCATGCCACGTTTTTCTTTGCTGTTCTCGTCCTACGTTGCATTTCTTTATTTTGCTATATTATGTATATCGGTTTTTACCATTCTATCGTCATCCACTCTTTCCACATGACCAAACCACCTATGTGACCATTTTTTTGGTGTTTTCAATTATTCGTCATTCGCAACCCTATCATGCATCGATTTCCCACTCACTCGTCTTTAGTCTAAGAGTTCACATTTCCACCCCTTTCACTTTGCTCGTTATATCTTGATCACAGTTTTTTTTTAAGTTTGAAAAAGCCTTTTTTTTAAAAAAGACATAGCCCTGTGTTACCTGTTTGCTTAATAAGGACTCCTTTTTTGTTATTATTCTAGTCTTGTTCGGTAATTTTCATTTGGAGTAATATCTTGTGGGGTGTTATCATTTAGTCCTATCATCAACAACAAACGAATCTCCCATCTCAGGCAATTCGTAGACCCCCGTCACGTCTACTCTTCGCGTTTACGTGACTGACATTATTTCTTTCGGTAATATTTATACTTAGTTTCTTATGTAAATCCTTCTCACGGCTAGTGCTCCGTTTCATCCCACTAATGGAAGCCCTCGTGAGTTATTCTCATCTCGGAATATATTTTACAAATTTAAAGGAAAAATACACAACATTCATAGCATTTTCCACTAACTGAAAATTAAAGTACATTAATATTCAATCGCTTTTTGCAATTTTTCTCTAAAAATCTGAGTCACAAAACTCATTGAACAAGCGCTTAAAATTGTCAAATGACTTACCCGCGGAAGTAAACAAGTAGTCAAATTTTTTGCTTCATTTTTGAAAATTGTGTGGCTGTCCATCCTCTCTGCCTTCCCCTTCGGGGAAATGGCGTGATGGTAATAGTAGTAGTACTAAGAATGATTACTATAATTTGTTTATTTATTTAACACTATACACACACATTTTATTCGAATTCGGCAATATCGAAGTCTAGGCATCTACAAGGCTTATAACCTGTCATTGGCTGGTTTGAGTGGCCACATTACACACAGTGTAACATTCAACATTGTACCCATATTTAAACATCTATATTACTTCAGGGTTTGCTGCAAGGTTTGCTGACGATATTGCAATGGTTGCTGAAAGTGAAGAAGAACTGCAAGAGGCCTTAACAACTATGGAAAGCATTCTTCAAAATAACTACAGTATGAAGATAAATAAAGACAAAACAAAGCTACTGACTGTAAGCCGATTGCAACACCAGATGAGAGTAGTGATGTCGGGAATACCACTAAATAACACCAAGGAGTTTGTCTACCTCGGGAGCAAAATAACGTGGGACGGTCGGTCTAAGAGCGAGGTCGACAGCCGTATACATCAAGCTAGACTTGCATTTAATAAAAGGTAAAAAATAATACAATCACATAATATAGACCTAAAACTAAGAATACTCTTAATCAAGACCTATGTATGGAGTATCTTGATGTATGGCTGCGAGACATGGTGCCTATCCGAAAGAGATAAACGGAGACTAGAGGCTTTTGAGATGTGGTCCTATAGAAGACTACTAGGAATTTCCTGGAGAGACCACATTACAAATGAGGAGGTTTTCCAAAGAATCGAAGGTGGAAAGCACCTCCTCAGGACCTTGTCAGAAAGGCGAGCGAGATGGATCGGCCATGTAATACGTCAAGAAGGCCTCCTGCATGTCATAATGAAGGGGATGACCGAGGGGACAAATTCTAGGGGACGCCCACGCTGAGAGTACCTGGAGGACCTATTAGAGGATGTGCGCTGCTCATCATATGTTGACTTTAAAAGAGCCGCACAAGACAAGGAGGAATGGAGGAGAAGAATGAAAGTAATTGCTGCCAGCCAATTCCAGGATTGAGACCAGAGAAGGAAGATTACTTTAATTCTTTCATTTGTTGATGTTTGTGAAGTTAAAGAGCTGAAACCTTTATTCATGCGAGTAAGATTAATTTAATTCTCACTCGCATAAATAAAGGTTTCAGCTCTTTAACTTCACAAACATCAACAGATGAAAACATTAAAGTAATATAGGTGTTCAAATACGGGCAGAACGGTGAATGTTACACAGTGAGTAAAGTGGCCAATCAAATCAGCCAATGGCAGGTTATAAGCCCTTTAGATGCCTAGACTTCGATATTGCCTTCTTTAAAATGTTCTTAATCACTGTTGTAATATGTTAATGAAAAATATTCATTTCAGTAACAAGGTTCTTATGAAAATTGTTTTAAAAAATTAACATATCAGTAACGTGAGACGAGGACGACCAAGAAAGACGTGGCATGATCAGATAAACCAACATCTTAAGTCTGGTCTTGTCAAAAGCAGACAGAACCAAAGGGCATGTATGACAAGATGTATGAATGTGAAAGCAGCTAGAAATATATGCCAGGATAGACGTGTGTGGCGGTCCATTCTCTTTGCCTACCCCTACGGGGAAATGGCGTGATGGTTTTAGTAACATAATTGTTACGTTTTTTACCAAAATTGTCTCAATTGGTTGCCAATAAAAGTAAGGAAGAGCAACTCTTTTACTCCTTTAATCTTAACTTGTATTAATGACTGACCTTAAATAATTTAGATGATGTTATGTAATAATATTACGATAATTAACTTCTGTTTTTACGGCTAGTGGTAATTTATTTATTATTCCCTTTATGCACCTAATGATGCATAGGGCACTGAATTGGTACACCAATCGCAGCATATTTTAAACATTATTGTTACATGAAGGTATGATGATCAGTCTTACGTTTCAGTTGCCAGTCTTGGGACTAAGAAATAATATTGTGTAAAATCACCTTTTAAAACAAATATTTTCTTTTAGCCATGTCGGGAATCTAACCTTAGATCTCTTAAACGGTAATAAAATGTGTGGATAATACCTTTTTATCATATTTTTTTCGCGTTTCTTGAAGAAATAAAAAAAAAGAGAATATCTCTCCAGTTTTTACATATTATAATGGTTTTCTGCGCTTAATTTCCTAGTATCCTTGGGGATGCAGCATCGATAATGATGTGTTCCTGTTAATACGTCGTGTTTACCCGTTCGATTAATAGGTTTTGTCAGGAATCCCCCGGGTACACGCTGACGACTTCTATGGTTCGCCAGCGTAGCCATTGATTATTCTGTGGTTAAACAACCTGATTTAGCCCCCACGACATAGTACTAGGTTGTCATTACGACTCCCCGGAGATCGGAAAAGGGTATTGATGAAAAGCCTATTTGACAAAAGCTTATTGTGTTATATTCTCCCCAGAAGAAACACATCGCATTATGTAAGCAGTTTTAATAATTCAATCGTGCAATCCTACCTATCTACACTTCGTAATATTTTATCTGTTTTCCCCAGTAGCCTACCATTTTCTTTATCTTGCAATTATAATAATAAATCAAAATTGACTCTTAAAACTACTATTTTTTGTCATTTTTTTTTCTTTCATGTGATTTGCGTATCAATCAATATTTTTCCATCTTTAGAAAACTTTTTTCAACTTTTGTGACACAGAATCTATGTTTTTTTCACAGAAATACAAACTTTATTGGTTAAATTAAAATTTATCATATAATATTCTCGAGTTCGAAAATACTTATGTGAGTTTACTCGCAGTTCTCAAAGTCTATTTAATGTAAACATTTATACTGGTGTAATAAATATAAATAATTATGTCAAATAAAATATAATGAAATGACCTATGTTTCTTGATCTTCGCGGTTGGTAGATTTTAGAAAGTGACAATCTTTATGATTTTTATTTTAAAAGTATTTGAAGCTAATAAATTTGATAATTATGTTAAGATACACGTTGTACACATATACAGTTTGCATACATATGCATAAGAGCGGGCAGTATAAATAAAACGATAAAGATACAATATCTCACCGAAGTATTGTTTCTTGTCCAGCCAATTGACTCTGCAATCGCTTCCTCCCATCGAATTTCGCTACTGTCCAATATGAGATTGTACCGTGTCGCAGTCGTCTATCCGTCTTCGGGGTTCCGTTTTCCATCTTATTGTTGTTTCACGCACAATGGACGCCCTTTGTGCCCGGAATAATGCTCTTATCGCGTATCCCACCCCCGTGGCCGCCTGTTGATAATGTTTTCCCTCCATGAAAAGTGTTTGATTTTCCCACTCTCCTTCGCGCGCTTCCTGAGTGATTGTTTGGCTCGGCTACCCTACATTATGGTAACAGTGATTTGTTGAGAATGGATCATAATAATATATTTCAGCATTTCCTTTATGTTTTAGCACACAAAAAGCCGTAATATTCTTGACAGGACATTACATGAGCGAAATCTAATTAAGTTCAGCCAAATTTAACAACGTACTACATCATTGTATACTGAGTAATTCATATATGCTTCAGAGGTACCTACATATTTTTTTCTGTTATAAATGTGTACATATTGATTTTTAATTTTATCTTTCAACTTTAACTTTTTGGTTTTAATTCTTAATTTTAACTTTTAATTTAAACTTCTAACTTAATTTTAATTTAAACTTTTACTTTTAATTTTAAACATTTGATTTCAACTCTTAATTTATACTTACTTACATCTACTACCTGCATCTAATAATTTATTGTTGGTTGTGATTTTTTACAATTAAATTTAAATGTTCATGGAAGCAGAGAGAGAGGGAGGAAAGTAGAGTAGCCATACAATGTCTTCTCCTTTTTATGAACTTTTTATGTAATAGTTTTATTTTAACTTTTTTAGAATTAAATTATTTTTCCCCTCTCCGCGTGCATTCATTAGTGTGAAATCTGTAATTGGTCTTACTTTTTGTAATTGTTCTTTTGTACCTTGTTTTATGCAAAGACTGTATGATTTCATTAGTAAATAAATTAAATATATAAATATACATGTTTTTTTATGTATATCTGCTATTTACCTACATAATTTTCTTGTTATCAAATAAATGTAGGTATTTATCATCATATCTTAGAAAAGTATACATCGGTAGTTCTATTTGGAACAATATTAAAAATAGTTTTAAACCAGAAAAAAAACAACAGATGCGTGAGCTATTTAAATTTTAAATACATATTTTCGATCTTTTTATTAAAGGAGATTTTCCTGTATTTTTAACGCATATTACTAATCCGTACACATTATTACCTAGAATATGTAACCAAGGGTTATTGTAACAGTTAAACGCATTTAAAAGTCTTTCATGTCCTGATTTTCTCGTCTTCTTGGCTTGTGTTCTTAGCAGACTTGGCCATCATTCCAAGCTACTAGCATTTGCTTTTCCAGAATTCTTTATTTTCTTCCGTAATTAAAAAAGTTTTAATCTTATTTGTATTTTTCTTTAACTCGTAGGGATCCGTTTAATTAAAATCTTATCGATTTTTTATCGCCCAGGGAATAGAATTATTTGATCAGTTGTCAACTTTAAGATGGTTTTTTATTAGTAAATTTGTATCGAGTGTCCCAAAATTCACCTAAGAAATAATTTGGATAAAAAACACAGGGTTTGAAAGTTTTAATTGAAAACTGTTTTTTTTTTATTGATTCATAAAGTGTACAATATATGTATGGAATAGCATATCGGATATATTGACTCCACAGCTTGGCTGGCACTTACGCACTGCCGTAATTTTCTAGGACCGTTTTCTTCTTTTATTAACGCTAACCAATTCGCACAAATTGTACAACATAGTTAAAAAGTGATAAAACATAAGATGCATATTGAGTTAGAAACAGTAAATAACATAGTTTTATATAAATGTGGGTGAATTTCATTGATGCAACTCTCAATTTCCTCCTTCAAAGCGTAAGTGGTCATGGGATTGTTGCCGTATACCTTGGACTTCGAAAAACCCCTAAGAAAAAAGTCCAACGCCAATTAATCGCATGATCTGGGCGGCCAATTCTCGTAACCAAAACGGGAAATTGCGCGACCAGGAAATGATTCATGCAGTAGTTGAATTGTTTTTCCGGCTGTATGGCATGTGGCACCGTCTTGCTGAAAGTACATATCGTTTACGTCCATATCTTGCAATTTACGCACAAAAAACTGGATTGTCATGTTGCGATAGCGAGCATCATTAACAGATATTGCCTCACCAGCCATATTTTCGAAGAAGAATGGTCCGATAATGCTTCCAGCCCAAAATCCGCACCAAACAGTTACACGTTATGGCAGCATTTATTTCTCAACAAGCATTTTTTGATTTTATGAATCCCACATGCGACTATTTTGACAATTAACCAAAATAATCAAGATGAAAATGAGCCCCATGAAATTACGATCTGTAGCTGCCAAACCTTTCTTTGTTTTCAAAATATTGCTTAACAGTGGAAACGCATTATTCTTTCATGTAGCACTCCATTTTTAATAACCTCAAACTATCAGCTATCACGCTGTCTTTTTTTTTTCGTTCGGCGCAAAATTCAAAGACACCCGTTAGTTCTTCTATATGACTATTTCGTTTAGATTTTTCATTGATAAAAGTATCTGGTGATCTTAATCATTATATTAATAGATAATCATCTTATTTATCTAGTTATTTTGTATTTTAATAATTGTGTTTTTTTTTAATAATGTAAAAATAAACTGTATGTTTCAAAATGGTTTCCTTTTTTGTTTAAAATATTCTCGCTTCAGATATTTTCCTAAAAATGTTCAAAGAATACCGAAACACATAAATATGAAAATATTCTGTCGCTAATTATAAAAATCCTCTCATTTACCGTGTGGCTTATTTTGTATACCGTCATTAGGTACTAACTGGGGGTGGTTACATTTACAAAATATGTTATTCTCCAAATTTTCCACCTTTAAAATGTGATCTAAGTGTAATTTATATAAGTTTTACCATACAATGTTAAAAAATAGGTGATACAAAAACGGTTACTAAAAATAATTCTATATAATCGTGTAGCTGTGTGACAACAAATGAATTCATTTCTGAGAAAATTTAGTAATTAAGGCTCGTCAATAAAAAAATAATTGAGAAATTCAAAATTGAAACATTAAAATAATTTTTAGTTCCGTTGAAATCTTGCCTTGCGTAAATACATCAATCTTATTTAACAAAATATTTCTCTAATTTGCTAGCGTACAATAAGTGATTTTTGCAATTATTCGGCGGTTGACGGATGTTCGTATTCTGTAAATTCTAACATTTTCAAATATATGGCGGTTAAAACAGTAGAATGTAATTTTCTCTCCATCTTGCAACCTTGGCAACCTGGTTGTATGGTGTTGAAACAATCTTGTATTTCAAAGGCCTCCTGCACTACAAGAGATCGGCTGCTGCCGGGCTGCAAGTCGGAGGTCGGGCTCGGTGCTAACTCCTCGGAGTTCAGGTGGAAAAGTGAGCGTTTCTCGTACATATCAACCACGGAAACGCTCGAGGTACCGATGAATTTCAAAATGTGTAACAATATTAATTTAGTTGCCAGTGCTTTTTGTATTAATTGCTCAATTAATACAAATAAAATAATTTCATTATTGACAGAGATCCTAACAAAGACAATAAACCCCACTTAAAAATGGAATGTATTTTAAAATGCATTATTTTATTAAGAGATTGTCAAATTTAAAAAAAAAGTCTTATTTCTAAAATAGTTTTCATGATTTGTTATTTACTGACAATTCTGTAGCTTGGGTCTAAAAGGGCCAACGTCGGATTTTATTTGTTTCTTGTAAACATTTTGTAAAGGGTTAATGTCAATTATAACATTTTTTTACCATTATATATATATATATATATCTACATATGTGGTAGTGTTTTTATTGATTATAGTTTCAAACACCTCAGACAGTTTATTATAACGCCACAAAATAGCTGTAAAAATATTCTCCTGTAATTCTGTGATTTATGACACTGGCCCTTTAAGACCCCAAGGCACAGAATTATCGGAAGCTTTAATTTTTGTTAAAACTGTTTATCTACGAAAAAAGTTCCTCTTACGAAAAATAAATTCTGGAAAGTTGCAGCTTGTATCCTGTTCGTGGTGTTAATTTACAGCAGTTTTTTTGTGGGGTGCCGTTCCACCCCGTACAGATGTCTAGGGTTGAGTAACACCCCCATAAGTGTGTATTACACTTCGGTCGGATGTGGCATCGTTGATACGTAATAATTTAACCTCGGCGCCGCCGTTGGGTAATTACATTCTCAGGCACGTTGTTTATGACGCGCTGTGCGAGAGGGAGCGGTGGTCCACTATATATACAGAGGGCCATATCGCACGACGCGACGGGACCATACAACCCTCCTCATACTCGGGATGCGCTGGTCTACTTTGTACCGCGTTTCCGGAATGAAGCTTCCCAAAGGAACCTCACATACGTACAACAGAACTGCACTATGTATATTTATTATTTATTTATTTACTAACGAACTTCGTCCATTAAAAAAAATGGAAACACAAATCACAAATACGTACAGGCTTAATTTAAATAAAGTACAAATAAAGAAAATTAGACCTAGGACAAAAAAATAAATAAAGGTAATGCATATCAAATGCACATGCTTTCATTTGCATTCAGTTTATTTATGTAATTGTAGATATTTATTTTAAAATCTCATAGTTTATCATTTTATATTGAATGTCAATTAAAATTCTTGATAAAGCTGTATTATTTTAATTACAATAATAATATTTTTTTAGATTTTACCACTTTTAAAAGTATTTAATGATTGTTATTTATATGCTCCTATATGAAATATAGAAAATTCCTTATAGACAGTACATCCGTTTAGTTTTACGATGTCAGTAATTATGTATGTATTCGTATGTTTATTATTATATTTTTGTACCTTTTACATTATTTTTATATGACTTTTTTCTTTTCTTATTCTTTAAATTTAAGTTTATCTTGTTTCTATTTACTTTATTTTCATAACTGTATATAAGTTTATCTATTTTTATTTTATTTGCAACTTCTAAGTGCCTAACAATAAATTGTCAATTGCTTTTATTTTTATACCGAAAATGTATTTAATCAAAGCTTACACCACTGCGGAAATTTTTTATTGACTGTTTTCACAATTTTCGGTCATATATATTCTTATTTTCTGTATACAATAAATGTAAAAACTGTTGGTAAAAAACGTAATTGAAAAAAAAAATGTCGGTAAAAAAACGTAATTGATTTATTTTAATAAGTTAAAAGTCACTTTACAACGCCCAAAATTAGGCGTTTTTATTATTTAACCTTACGAGTTCATTAAAATAAGTATTTAATAAAATACACAATGAAATAAATGGCATAAATTTAATGATTAACTTGTTTATTTTAAGCGCTTTTAGGTTAGTTGTTATGTTAAACATAACAACGTTCGTTCGTTGTTATGTTAAACTCATATGTAACAGCTCTTGGAACGTGTTCGCTATAGGAACTTTGGCTTATTAACTACTAAGAAATTACAAAAATATGAATATGAAAAATCTTAGAACTACTCAGATCGCAAAATCAGTCTAGTTTTTATTTTTTATGTTAGAATACAATAACGAATATTTTAAATGGACTACATCCAATATCTCTAATTGTGCAATTTTTTTTATATGTCACTCTCTCGCGGATGTTTTCCCGAATATTGTGCGAAAAAGACGACTGCACGTCGTGACTGATGATTGTATCTAAATAATCAGTCGCAACGTGCGAATAACTAAACTTGACATAATCGAGGTCTCGTATTCCCGTTTTCCGCGCCCCAAAACTAAACCGATTTTGATTATTATTTTTAAGAAAGAGACCCGAAAGATATTTAATGTGTCGACAATTTTTGATTTTTTCAAAAATTGTTCAATATGTAAACTGTACGGCCGAAGACGGCGGATAAAACTAGGCACTTAACAGCATCGTGATTAAAGCAAACCTTTGAAATTAATCAATATTCACAATGAAATTATCTTCTAAACTTCTTAGTACAGTATCCAAATCACAAATAATAATTTGAAAAAAATCTAACAATCAAATAAGTATTAGTAAAGTGTCAAAGTTCTCCGTGTCCGGGCTGATGAAAAATACAGTTAAGTGTGATAATAGAACCAGAATCCTTCACGAGTGTTTTGGACTACTGTCGAGTAAAAAATCCTGAAAAGGGAAATCGAGGAATACTTGAGGTCCCGCGTTCGATTAGGTACTAGAAAGGTCGACATGAAATATTGATTTTATTCTGCAATATTTTATTTTTCCTTGACTAGCACCTAATGCGTAATAATGATCACTTTGGCTTTATGTAACAGCTGATCAGCGGATATTATCCGTAGCTTTATCGCACTGAGTTTCTATAGAGTACGTTATGTTACAGCAGTTTAAAGACCAGGTCTGCGATTATAAAGCCTGTCTTCATCAGTACATGCCGAGACGGTATTCCTTACTTCTGTACTATCTCTATCTACCCTCGGTATGTCCCACCAACTTGTTATCTCGACGTCATATGATCGAATTCAACCATCTGAATGACTCCGAAAATTTATTCCACGTTCCTTACTTAATGTAAATTTTAAAAAGTTCTCATTTATATTTCATATTAGCTTCTGTGATAAAAAGTGGCCACTTCAAAGCGATTATAAACTCCAATAAATCCCAATTCAAGCAATAAATGCTCGAACGAACGTGATTTTTATATAACTTTTGACAATTACCAAGACGGTATGCTTAACGATCATCTGTATTTATCTACCGAGCGATTACAAAGCCGTCTCCTTTAACGTCTCGATACGTACACTCAGAAAGATAGTAAAACAGATGGAAAAAATAAAATAACTGTTTTTTTTTATGATGGCTATATTTTTACGCCTAGATGCTCTTTTATGTTAATAGGGCAGAATATAGCCACATTATCTGTGCATCTTAGGCGTTCGTTTTCAAAACTGACATTTATGTCGGAATTTAATTCAACTTCAAAATTTACTTATTTCCCTCTCATATTTTTAATTGCCTTTAAAAACAAAATTCCTACCTAAGAACGATTAAAACTTTGAATAAATCGTAATTAAAGGAAAAATTGTTTGGTGGAATAAATTTTTTGTCCCTTTCAATGCGTAGATTTGTGTATCTCAGGGATACTAGACCCGTCGGTACACACCGATGTACTTACATCGGGGGATCGGTAGTGTATCTTCGTTTTTGCTCGGTAGAATTTATCTTCAACTATGACGTCATAATGAAGCTATGTCACACCTACCCAGAACTTGAAGGTGAGGGGGGGTCGATAGCGTATCTTCGTAATCGCTCGAGAGAGTTTATCTTCAACTATACTGTCATGGTGAAGGTATGACCTTCTTAGCTTTCCATCATAATCGCGGCCCAGAAGGGATGTGTATCTACGCATTTCTTTCGATTGTTTCGCGGTACTGTCAACAACTGAAATTATGCGGAGCATTAGCTTATATGTTACGAATAATTACCTAAGACAACTTCAACATTGACTGTTTCACATTTAAATATATAGAACCAACCTACTAATGGTAAGGCCAGTTAGAAGGGCTATCACTATGTTGAACATTGTTTTGGACTTTAGTATTTTTCACGTCTCTGAGGGAGTCTTTCGTTACAAGATTCTCCTTTTTTTTTAACATATTTTCCAGATAATACCTATGTATATTTACGTGTTATTTTTATACATACAACTATTTGTAAATATACAATTAATTTTATTAACTTTTTTTTATTGTTTGTATATTAAAGTGGGCCGATGATGTATGAGGTTTTTTTTTTTTTCTAGGGTCTAAAAAGTTGCACTTAGGATCACATTGAACGTAAAAATTATTTTAAAAAATATTCCATACGACTTTTGGCCCTCAACCGAGGCTTAGAGTTTATCACTGTCTGAACATTTTGTTAATTATTTATATTGATAAAATTATATTTTGTCGGTAAAGAAATAACTTAATCACATTACTTATTCGAACACGTTTTCAAACTACCGAAATGGAAAAAGTTTACACTCCGCGGAACTAATTCCGTTGAGCGCCTGGCTAATATTGATGAAAACAATGGCTCATTTAAACCATGCTACTCATTTATTAGAAAACAAACTGCAACTCACGCCCTCAGATGTTTATTTAATAAGGTTTAATGCACATTATAAAATATAATTGGACTGATTTACTTACTCAAATTCGAAATGACAGCCGGTTTAGAGCAAAAAAATCGACTTTTTCGAAATGTTCAAGCTCTGGTTGAAGGCTAAAAGTAGTATCGAATATAAAATACACGTTTTATTCGGTGTAACATTGCAGTGCTCTATGCACTATTGGGTACGGACAGGAATATAATAACGAAAGTGTAAAAATATAAGAAATCAAACCTTGGACTTGAAAACCGACTGATAAATAATTAAATTAATAAGTTGATAATTTTTATTTGTAGTATTTTTTAATAATATGTATGCTCCCACTTCTATTTTGGTTGAATCCTAACCCAACTCAGGGCTTTTGGCCTCATAGAGTTAGGGATACTTTTATTTTGTAATATGTATCTTTTTATGAATAAATAAATAAAATAAATAGTAAAAAAAGTGTTTTTCAATATAAAATTCTCCCATTATTTAGATATTTTTATAGAAGTATTCAAAGAAGCGAAAGAAAATTCTCGGTCCTAAGTTCTTTATTTTGTACAAGAAGCACGTCTTTTGTTCACAGTTTTGCCTTGGAAGTCCATCCTTAAGCCTTAATACCTTTTCAGGGGACTCGACAAAGATGTAATACTTAACGAGGAATTATTTTATGAACCTTTAATAATAATAAATGCTCATTGAGATGGAAGAAAAGGATAAACTTCGTCCTCGATGACTACAAATACTAATGTATATATTTTTGATTTGGTAATGTATCCAAAATAAAACAAGTTTATTGGATTATAATTCTACTTTATTTTGTATAAAATATACCAAGGGTATATTGTGACGTGTTTCGTCTTGTTAGGACATTTTCAAACAAACTAACTTAAATATTTACAAAGTTTCCTTGTATACTAAAAATAATTGCTATATGTTTGTGGATTTCTATACAAGACAAAATAAGTAAATTAATTAAAATTCAATTAAGGTATATCGAGTACATTAGAGGAATATTTTGGTTATATAAACTAATATGTTATTAATTTAACTTTACAGGTGAAATAAAACACATTATAGCACGTTGTTTCTTGACTATCAGAATTGTGAGTTCATCAAGCAAACAAGATGTATAAATAATACGTTCCTGCATATATAAATTTCTCGGTAATTTTTTTAAATACCCTATTTTTCGGACCATAAGAGGCACTTTTTTACTCTGAAAATTTAACCTAAAATCGGGGTGCGTCTTATTGTTCGATGCGTCTTATCGTCCGCAAAATACGGTAAACACAATCATTTTTCTATTCCTATTCAGTGCTGCATAGGGCATTGAATTTGAAGTATCTGGATTATTTTAGTTGCATGGATGGTAAGGTGATCGGTCTAACACTTCAGGTTTTAATCGAGAGACGCTAAAACATTCCAATGTAGAACCACCTTTAAAACTTATATTTCACGTTGACGCGGCAAGGAATTAAAAAAGCCATTATTATAGTGTTTTTTTTATTTTTTATTACTTAGTTTTCTGGTCGTTAATAGTTTGACATTTTTATAAATAGTTAATTAGTTATACGAACCTGTCATTATTTTCACAATGATG
Organism: Micrasema longulum; assembly: GCF_059751315.1. NCBI lineage: Eukaryota > Metazoa > Arthropoda > Insecta > Trichoptera > Brachycentridae > Micrasema > Micrasema longulum. Next base: position 19,697 of record NW_028279295.1, read on the forward strand.
CCGGTCGAATTATTTTTAATATTCTTGTGGTGTTATTCGCAATGGGTACAAAATAATTATAGTGTACTTTATCCACTTCTGGCGAGGGCCGCCATATAAAATAACGCATGATTTCAAATCAAATTATGTAATAAAAACTCTAAATACATAAAGTTAACACGGGCTTTTTTCTTTTCTGGTGAATTTCAGAGCAGACCGTACCAAGTTTCACAAAATTTTAGACATTATGAATTCCCGGAAGAACCGGGAAATGAGAATATTTTCCCGGTTTTTAAATGCCAAGTAAAATCATTTAGACAATTCTGGGGTTTTCGAGTGTATTCGGAACAGGATTTCCTCGAAGTATGTGTTTTTCTAACTAAAATAATCACTTATCACACATACTTATGTCGTAAGCATACCATTTTCGCGTCATTTGAGACTTGTGCTGTGTCATTGACATATTAATATATAGATGCGCCCTATAGAGTGATTTATTTTTAAAAGAAGTGACACGAAAACACACCCATTATTACTGAGTTTGTTAATTTTACTAGGGTTGCATTCAACGATCATGCATATACTACCAAAAAATTTTGGATACATATTTTTGGTATTTGAAAAAAGGTTTGTTTTTTAACATTAACAATCAACATTCGTTTTTAGCGAATCCAAGTTAGATTCTTTCTTTAAATTCCTTATGATTTCGACCCATATATTTCTTTTCACTGGAATTTGGGGAATGCAGAAATAATAATATTTGCTCATTTATTATATTTTTAAAACGTATTCTTATCAGTGCAGCCCTGTCAGTAAAAAGAGCTTCGTAATTGCGCCGCTAGGCGTAGTTTGACGTTTACAAAAAAATAATATTTATATTTCAATATGAATTGCTTTAAGCTTTGTTAATCATTCATGAACTAGTATTTTCCAATAAAAAAATACACATTCGATTCTTAACGTCACGCCTGGCTGGTGGTCGTAAAACGACTAATTACGCGTTGGGCGTGACTAAGCGTTTGGGTGTAATTTAAGTGTCATAATTTTTTAGGGCTCGAGGCATGTCTATGTGTATAAATACGTCAATGTGTTATATGATGTATTTTTTTATATAAGTTAATTCAGAAACATTCGTGTTACTTTTTTGTTCATGTCTTCGAAACACATTTTTCTTTTTTTTTTCATTTAAAACTGAACGTAGTAACTAGGTGCCTAGTTTTTCCACTTTATTCAAAATGCCTGACTTATTTCGGAATCGCAATTTCTACCAAAATCCAAATTGGGCATACCTTTCGTAAACTCACCAATTCAAACAAACAACGTGCACTACTTTGATGAAATATTTCATTAAAGCAGTATGTCAAACCTAAATTCAAGATGCAAACATATATGCTCATATAAACACTTGCTTTGCATATTTCCGAACATTCTCTATGTTGCGAAGTATTTAATTAGTCTATTTTATTCGGTAATTGAATAAAGATACCTTACTATAAAGAAAAATGTAGGTATTCGCCGATATAATAGTAAAAAGTATTTGATTTAAATAACTACCCCACTTGAAATGAAAAAAAATTGTAGCGGTTAACAGTGTGAAAATACGCGATTGTAATAAATGTATACCGTATTTTTTGGTTCATAAGACGCACTTTTTTTCTTTAAAAATTCAACCAAAAATTGGGGTGCGTCTTATGGTCCGATGCGTCTTATCACCCAAAACATGTTTTTTTCTAAAAATTGATGGACACATTTTGAAGTGCGTGTCTTATGGTCCGATACGTCTTATCGTAGTAAAATACGATAGGTATATAGGTACTATTTTATTTCATACGTTTTACATAGGGTAGGTGATAGTTAGGGTCCCAGATTGGCAAAACTTCCCGTTCTAGAAACCTCACTTAACAATGAACAAATAACTACAGGGGTGGAGAAAATAGATAAGTCTTGGCATTTACCTGTCGTTGGCTGGTTTACGTGGCCACTTTACACGCTGTGTAACATTCACCATTTTGCCTTTGTTTGAACATCTATATTTCTTCGATTCTTCCATCTGTTGCTTTTAGTGAAGTTAAAAAGCTGAAACCTTAATTGTTGTGAAAAGATTCATCGGGCTGAATTATTTTACGTACGTAACTAGGTAACGCCTGGAATCAGTTTTCCAATTTTTAAACTTCTTGGACCAGTTGATTTTATTACAATGTTTACTTAACTTATCTCACTTAATGTATTTAAATACAATGTTTAGTATATAATATCAATTTGGATATATTAACAAATTTTTAGTACCTATGTAATATGAATCTTGCATTTTTCCCTATGCAATTCGAGGCATTGAATTGCCGTTACAAGTATAAATATAGTGTATTTCTTGGTCACGTAATATAATTGTAATTATATTTTTACACAGATATTTAAATTTTTTAGTTTGTTGCGAACAAACCATGATCAATACTTTTAACAGGAAGTAAAATTTGATACGAACCAACCGTACCTTTAAAAATACGGATCGATAATCTTAAATATAAATTAAATAATTTAAACGCAGATGTTTGTCTTTCCCGCCCCGTCTGAGGAAGGTAAAGAAAACAACTAAACTTTGGCGATTCTGCATTGGCATTTATAATATTCACATGACATTTTAAATCCACGAGATTGGAACAGTACGCTCTCGCAAGTGGCGCGCCCTTTGTGTCGAATGTCGTCCTTTATGCCACTGCTAAGGGAAGCGGAAGATTGTATCGTGGCTTAATATTTCGGCTTCCACCTCATTACTTCCTATTTCCTGTTTCCTAGTTTAAAATGACTAATTCCCAGGGAACGTTCAGCGCTTATCACAACATGCCTTCTTGAAACTTGAAAGGAGTAATAATAAATTCAGAAAGTTTAAGCGTATGGCCCCTCGTCTAGCATTAGGCTATTTCGTATTTCCAGTGCCTGACAAATACACCAAATTTTAAATGTCGTATTATTTGTGAGGGCTAGGCAATGCCTATATATAGCCAGAATAATATTATATGTGAGACCTTAATTTCTAATAAAAAATATTTTTTTTAAATTTACAATGCTATTTTCTGTAGAGCATATTATATCAATGTCATTTAAGTCGATTACGATTCCTTTTGAAATCTACCAGCAATATTTTGCACGTAATTTTTAATAATAAAATGTAATTTTGTTTCCAGTTTTTTGCCACCGTTGTCGGAGTTTCAATAAAATGATTGACATAAAAAAATCGATCAACTTGAATGAAACTTGATGGAAGTCAATATTAAAATACATTTAATATTATGTAGTTATCTTAACACATTTAAACATTTGCTTACAAAAACTATTAAATTGTGATATTTACACAGAGCGATTTAATACGAATCACACCCTAAACAATAAAAAAATATGAACACAGTTAAATCATATAAAACAGTAAAGGTAATTTTGCTTTTGTTATTTAAATCACGCCCCGGAACTAATTTCACTTAATCATAGAAAAGTCCTTCGATTAATTAGAAACAATCCCTCGAACCTTAGAAGCTTATTGTAAATCCAATGAAAATTATTATTTATATGATTTTGGCTTTAAAATAAATATTCTAAAACCTGGGACACGTTAATTATTTATCAGTATTGAAATTATTCATTTTGTGACTCAAAAATACGATTTCCATTTTTTGCCTCTTCCATAAATATTTTTCATTTGATTTTTTTATAACGTAGGTAGTGTGTATTGTATAGATGTGTGTTTATTGAAACAAGTTACTTAAAATTGCATTTTTCCATTTCATAGAATTACATTGAATACATAACATTTATCATACTATTGTCAAGGTTCGCTTCCATTGTTTGTATATGACGTTTTGAAGCGTTGAGCCTCCAATAGATTTTTTCACCGAAAGAATTTCTATCTACTGAAATACGAATTTCGTATTTTGTAAAAATATTACTCTCCGGCGTATTTCATAGCGTTAGTAGCTCTGTTATTAAATATTTTCTTATTATTTTGTCCTTCCGAAAGTGTCGTTATAATGCTACAAGAAATAAATAGTCCTATTAGCATAATGAATGATAGCCTTTTCCCAGCTGCAGAATTATTTCTCATTTCTTCATCTCATCATTTAATTTACCTGAATATTCGGAATACAAAATTTGCTAACATCTAAAGGAAACTCCGTCTCAGAATTTAGGACAGTTTTCTTCATCTGCAGTGAAATTGCTTTGAAATACGCAATTATAATTGGTAGAGGATAAAGGTGGTTAAATTCAGGTGTTTTCAAAGATCTTTTGTAGAAGATAAACGTTCACTAGTTTCGGTAACATAAATCAATGTTCTTAAATATTATCAATTAAGCTTTATATTGTCTGAAATTACTATTGTTGTTTTTTTTCTATTGTCTGTTCAGAAAATTATTTTTAGAATGAATGGCAGTCTTTGTGTTTATATTTGAAAGTTTATTGCTCTAATTTTCACCGACCGCTTCAATCTGATTGTGTTTACCTTTTTTTGTTTACAGGAATTAGCATTTTGTTACGCTAATGCCATACGGATCGGAAGGAAAATGTCAATAATTTTTATTTTCCGCATCGCCAGTTCTCACGGAATACTTTATACTCTCCCTTGATTCCGTTTGCTTACACCCTTATCTTCGTGGCGGATCGTCTTCCAGTACTGTGTAAATAGCCCAGAATGGGAAATTATTATCGGCGATTTTCAAGCCTCATTCTGTTTGCAGAACGCCCCCAGTACTCATTATAATCACCAACATCGCCTCTATCACACGCCGACTACGGTTTTTTTAGTAATTCAAAATGTAGGCGTTCGAAAGCTACTCATGTTTTTAGTAACCTTATTCCTTACTTTTGACATAAATGTAACAAACAATATAACTAGTATAATCGACGTTTTGACAACTATGTACAAATTATTTGTTGATGGTGTAAGAAATAATAAAATATCTACAATTATCTTAGTTCGTTTACATGTAAGTGCTCAAATTCGTATTTGCTTCGAGAGAACATATTCTGTCGTCTAAAAACTTCCAACATTGGATTAGAACTGACTTTTTCATATCCGTTTCCAGTTTAATAAACTTTAAACATTGAAATATGTGTGTGCAGCAAACGTTTGCCCTCCAGCGAGCTTCTATAGGAGAAGCTTTTGATTCTAAAATGTCTCCATACTAAGAAACATTTCAGCATTTAAATTTTCAAATCAAATAGACATGTAGATAATTTTAAAGCAAATTTTTTTTGGTTAAACGAAATTTAGATTCACCTGCAGAAAACTTCGATATTCGCAAGGAAAAAAACGTTTTTTTTTTTCGTAGAATTCAGTTGTATGTTGCTATGTGATGTGATCATTTTCGAAATAAAATACAATTCTCAGTTTTGTGATAGTGAATTGGCAATTCTATGGAAATGCTTATATTACGATGTCATACGCGATGTTTTTTTTTATTTTTATTGTATTTAAATTTCATTGATAAACCCATACGGGTTTCATACATTTAACAAAAAAAAAAATACTTTTAAAATTCACATTCTACTGTTAATAATAATATTTTTAACATCTTTTGTAAAGGTTGTCTGAGTCTTTTGTTTAGTTTTGTCTGGTAGTTTGTAGTCGTTGTAATGTAGTCGTATGATATCAGTATGGTTCAATTGTTGCGGACAGTGAATATTCACTTGCTTTGTTTATATTGGAATGATAACTAATGTTAAATTACATCATGCATACAAACATATCCGCTTCTTTTTTATATTTATTCAATTTAGTTATATGATTGTTGAATAATCAAATCTTCACAACAGCTGGAATATTTTTGATTTTGACAAATGATAAACAATTAAAACGTTAGTTTTTTTTATATTACAAACATCTAATCATGCATTTGGCCAATTTGAATGATTTTTTTAAGTACCGGAAGATTTTTCTAGTGCTGGGGGGTTTTCTGCAAATTGAGAAATGCCGTTACTAAACGTATCGACACTATTTTCAGAAAGCGGTCTGGTTGTTTTAAGCACAACATAGAATTGACCTTACTACCTCTGATAACACCAATATCTCATTTTTTTCAAATCGTGGACAGGCTGCTTTTTCCATAATTACGTTCAATTAAAAGGTTTTTTCAACTCAGATTTACTATTGTAAATTTTATAGATATTTTTGGTACTTTTTATTATTTATTCTGGCATTATTTTGCCCTTTGAGTATTATTACACTTTTTTGCGAAATTTCCTACCTTAAACCCTTTTCTATCAAGACGATATATCTCTTCGCTCTAGCGATGAGGAACGTATATTTATTATACTGCCGTCATAAGAAAACAGCAGTTATTTGCAAATTCATATTTCGAGATGTGACACATTTTAGTATTTATCAACTTTATGCAAATCAAAAAAAATCTGTAAATAATTATAAGTAAAAACACGGTACGTCTATTGTTTCTAAAGCATAAAACCTGTGTGTGTCATATATACATTTAATTTTTGCTAATAGATCTCTAGATATTGTGTTATTAAAATTTAAAAAACGTTTATTGTACGACAATATTTTTTTCCAGCTCATTGTCATATCAAATGATTCGAAATTTCTTGTTGAAAATTACCTCATATTTAACAAATTTTGTGATTTTTAGACTTTTTGGTTGTAACGGCAGTATATCTACTCACTCCTCTAATTTTATTTCTCAGCTTCACTTTTCCTTAATTGCAAAAGTTTTTCCTTAAATTCCATATTTTTTGAAATTTAAAAAAAAATATTTTTTGTATTTGAGCCATAAATTCTTTTATGATTTGTTGAAAAAAAAAACAAACTAAACCCGTTATTTTATTTGTTAAAGAACTTACGAATTGTTAATAAGCATTCTATTTTTATTTATTCTCATAATCTCAACTCGCCGATGATACATTTTCACGTACCTAATTTTGGCAGCGAAAGCTTTATAATATATTAATTACTACATTACTGTCTTATTACCCTCTCTGCGTGTGTACGCGGTGGCAGTTTTATGATTGCTCGTTACAGTCATGGAGCTGAAGGTAGGTCCGTAAAATGATGTGGTCATTCCCCCCGACCTCATCCCTTTATATAGAAGCTCCATATCCCTTGTTATGTAACCCCGCGCATGCCCCATCAGTAAATCAACATTTACGAGACTCTGGATACTGACCACCGTGTTAAACCTCTATCTATTCTGCAACAAAATTCACCAAATTTCGACTACGATGTTCAAAATATGACCACTATCGTTAATTGCAAATCTGAACCCTTATAAAAAATTTAGCCCCTATATATTTCATTCATAATTGTCTGCCGCATAGTCTAGTGGTCATCACGTTTCTCTACGATGCTTTTGAGATTTTGGGTTCGATTCTCGATATAATTAAAAATATACGTTTGTTTGATAAGATGTTTTTGCACCTAAACGTTTTATGAGCTTTATACTGGAACCTGAATCATAAATAAACATATTGCGTCTTAAAAAAACAGCGAGATACGCTGTTATTCGTGTACCAATACAATGCCCATCCCAATCCACCATCAGGTACGGATAAGAGAATGATGCTAAAAAATATCTAAGTTAATTGTACTTTTGAAAATATAACAGGGCTCCCTCCGTCCAGGGAGGACGATCTTCCCTCTATATTCGGCAGAACTGATAAAAAAGAATTAAGAAAAAAATAACAGAATGCATTTTATTTAGATGTATTTATTTGATTATTACCTGTTTATTATACGAAATTGTATTTACAATTGTTGAAATGGACTGCATAAGTCCGTTTGTAAATAAATAATTAACATCGTGTAGATAAAATAATTGAATTAGATGAATCTCACTCCCATTAATAAAGTTTGCAGCTTTCTAACTTTATGAAGATCAACAGATGGAAGAGTTGAAAAAGTATGGATGTTCGAACATAAGCAGAATGTTACACTGTGTGTTAAGTATCCACCGTAAACCAACCGATGACAGGTCAAATCCCTAGACTTTAATATTCCCTTCTTAAAAAACTTTTCTAGCTCTGTTTTGTTAAATAACATTTATGCTACTGACGATTCGTGTACATATTATCTTTTTAGTAATATTTATGTATGCATTATCATATTTTACAAAAATAGTCCTACAATAAGTGACGATTTTAAACAATTTTTTTTAATGGATTGTAAAAAAATACACATTATTTATTTTTTCGGATGTTGTAGATACTTTTTATATCGTGTGTGGGTATGTTATCTTCTCTGGATGCATAGTGCTGGTACGTTCCGTAATTTCCCAACACGTGGAATTAATGTGCCCCATAGTTTACACCATGTTTTCCACTGGAACTGTTGCAAATTTATTGAACAACTGTTTAAGTTTATCCTTATCATAAACTTTAACCCTTTGCTGTGCTTCTGTATTGAATTATTTATGTTTCGCCAAGTGTATGCCTTGTTTAAAATATCACAATTTTTAAAGTTTTTTTTTGTATATTTTATTTTATTAACATAAACGGCAAATCGGCCTTTTACAAAAAATTAAAATACAAACATATTTGGCTTAATATTTTTATTTTTTTAAACATAACCTTCCTTATACTCAAGATTTATAAAAAAAAATAAACCTAAAAATTACACAAGATTTAAATTTAAAAAAATAACCTAAAAATTATACAGCATATTCAGTAGAAAGTTTAAATAATTCAGGAATAAATGTAAAAAACAAAATTAAATATTAAAACATTCAACAGTAATACAACAAGAAAATCATAAGTACTGTTTCATACAGCTGGGCAAAGTGAACAAAAAACTGTATTTAATACTCCATGCTGATGTAGAAATCAATATTTGCACTATTTATATAAATATTTACCTTTACCGCCGTCATACGGAGAATGGCCGTTACTACCATTTTTTGACAAAAATTAGTTAAGTATGGATCTGGAATCAACGAGAAAAGATTAACATGTGTACTCGTATATATGTAATAAAGTCCAAATAGTTTTTGTTTTAAATGCCTTTATGTAAAAGGGCGTAATTCTACTGAATATATTCCGAGTTAAACCGATCGCATATTTTTTTTACACAAATGTAAAGTAAAACCTAAAATTAAAAATCTGTTTCCCAAAAACATTACAATAAAACTAATATACCCACATCAAATCTTCGCATTCGATAAAACGCATAAGTCGCGCCCTTTCTTCGTATGACTTCAGTATACTCGTATATTTTTTCAATTTAAAAATTTTAATTCTTGATAATTGACTTAAGAGAATACAGAGTTTTTTTTCATTATATCAAAAGAGGAAATAACTGCACAAACTGTTTTTGATTGGGTCAATGCTTGTTCTCGTATTTGATTTTAATAAAAATAACATTATTCGTTATTGATGTTAATTTTATACGCATGGAAAACCTAGGGTTTTACCATTTTTAATTCTTACCGTTTTAATTTATTTTTTATTTTATTTTTTTATTTATTTACTTAAGTTAGTTAATATTACATTGTATATTAACTAATATATTTACAATTATAACAAATACTTATTAAATATTTCTTACATAACTACATTATTACAATAAACATAACATTTTTTTTTAAAATCCGTAAGTTTTCTTTCATTCTTCATACTTTCAGGCATCTCATCATACAGTTTTAACCCTTTATACATTAAGCTATTTTGTGATTTTGTTTTTTTCTTAAGTGGTAGTCTTATCCTATTTCTATTTCTTGTCCTATATTTATGTACATTTCTATTTAATATAATTTCACTTATAAAATACTTTGGCATGAGATTATTAAACACTTTATATATAAATACAAATACATTATACAATAGTCTTTTCTTTATTCCTATCCAGTTCAATTGTTTTCTCATTTTTTCAACACTATTATATTTGCTTTTTTTCAGTATAATTCTCATTGCTCTATTTTGTAGTATTTCAAACTTGTTTATGTCTCCCTCGTTAGCTAAATATAATATAGTAGAGCAATAATTCCAATGAGGGGCAATTATTGTTTTGTATATAAGTTCTGCACTATTTTTGTTTATTTTTTTTCGAATTCTTCCTAGGAAGAAAATCTTTTTTGAAATTTTCTTATGTATATATTCAAAGTGTGATGTTAAATTTAATCTGGAGTCAAGAATAATTCCTAAGTATTTCATTTCATCAACCCTTTCAATAATTTTACCATCAATATTTACATTCATTGTTATGCCATGTGCTTTATTACCTATTTCCATATATTTTGTTTTACTAACATTTAATTTCAATCTTGATATTCTTTTACGCTTTAAGGATCTTGAGTATATATTTCAGAAGTAAATTAATCAAAATAAAACGAAGTATTTTTTTCTTCCAAGTACCTTTAAAAAAAATTTCCATATATTTTGTTTTACTAACATTTAATTTTAATCTTGATATTCTTTTACGCTTTAAGGATCTTGAGTATATATTTCAGAAGTAAATTAATCAAAATAAAACGAGGTATTTTTTTCTTCCAAGTACCTTTGAAAAAAATTACTCCCTCCTCGGATTCCATAAATTTCATCATGAAGTTGATTAACATTTTCCTGGATATTAAAAGTACACAGCTGGATTAACTTGTTAGTATAAAAAGAAGATAATTTTATTTTAAGCGATTCTTTCGCTCATAAAGCTGATGTTACATTATTTCATTTCAGGAAATTTTCCCTTGTTTTCCTTATTATTTGCCTTATCTTTTCCTTTGTGATTTCTTGTATTTTTTAATTTAAAAACATTTAATACCCGTGATACTCCCGACTCATTTTTTCGGTCCATATTAATTTTATAGCTCACTCATCTTCTTCAACGTCTACTTTGTTTCTATAATCTTAAATGGATGAAAATCAAACACACGTAAACAAAATGTTATTTAATCGTGCCAATTGTTTTACTTTCTGGAAGCGTATTTCAACAAATATAAAAATATGAATATTCACTGAAGGAAGAACAAATCTAAAAATAAACAAACTCAGTCTGTTTTAATTAAACCATTTATTCCTATCCAATAAACTATGGTTTTCTACTTATTAAAAGCTTTGCATTAATAAATACCAATTAATCCCTGTTATTGGATAATTAGGAATTCCAGCCTAACCCGGAATTGAATTTTAAAAATGTTTTTGTGTACACGTTAATATTTAAAATTTTTGGAGTAGGATGAAATATCTCAAAAACGCACGCAAAAATAAATAAAAAATGTTAAAAATTTTAAAATCGTAAATAATGACGTCACTCCTTATATATACGTGTAGTATTTCCGGTTTCCGCTTTAAAGCCCCCGCACCTTGTAAGGAACGTTTTGACCATAGAAAAAAAAGAGTGCAATTTGACATTTCAACCAGAGATTATGTCAACTTTCTAGGTTTTTCTAAATCGAAACGTTCGTAAAAACAACCATAACTTAGAAATGAGCAAATTACGATCAACTTAATGAAGTAATCAAAGCAATATTCCATAGATTCTTGTCAGGTCAGTGAAAGTAAGAACGCCAACCGTTTCATGACGTCACTACTGAAAAGTGACACACTGATTACAGTCATTTGGCGCGGTATTTGATAAATGACTCTTTAAAAAATCATATCTTTTTTAATAACGCACAAAAAAAAGAATATTTTTGCTTAGTTAAATAGTACGCTAATAGAAAATAAATATTATGTTAATAAAATTTGTATAAAACCACTCACCGACTTATCTTAAGTAACTTTCCAATATAGTCCATTATTCAATATTTCATTGTAATGGTCACCTTACATTAACCCTCGGTGGTGGCGTAGTGAAGCGTGTGTCTAACCTGCATGTCGATTTTATATTTTTGCAAATCTACTATGGTAAAGGTGTGTAGTGGTATTTGCATGTTGGTGTAGTGTTGTTGTCCTGACGAAGAGATGGGTTACGTCTCGAAACCGGTAGACAGATAAGTCGGTGAGTGGTTTTATACAAATTTTATTAACATAATATTAAAATGTTGGACCACAAAGTTAATGCTTTGAGTATTAATAATATAGAAAATAAATAAATTAGAAAACAGTGGAATTCCTCATTATGTCCTTTAAGCTTCTCAGCATTTTTGTCGCTATATCGAAAGCACCATGATTTTTCCCCGTTCTGTTGTCTTCAGTGCCCGTGTGTTAGATCACTTGAGCGATGATTTGGTTTTGGGTACCTAATTAAAAATCTTATCAAGTTATGCTGGCGCTTAAGGTACAAACTGACCATCTACGTTTCACATTAGTAGCAAGTAAGGTATGATAATACAGGTTGAAGTATATGGCTACCTATTAAGAAAATGAATCACGCATATTTAATGCCGTGTTGGCTTTAAGACACCTTTCATCACTTCTCTGGCCTATCTTCGTGATTGTGTGTTTGGGACATTATCACTTCTCGTGACCTTCCCCAGACCTTTTGCCGAAACTTCTCGACTAACTTACTACAAAGGTAAATAATAATACTTCGTTTCCCAGTAAGCCTATGGTTAAACTTAAAGTAATCCGGTTGGTAGATAACTACTACCAGTACTACTACAACCTTGAATTACGCATACCCGTAACCCACACAATCCTCAATCAAGTACTTACTAATCTCGTAAAAGAAATATTTTACTATTTATTCTTTAATGTTTAGATACACACGTTTTTTCTTCTTTTTTATACAAGGAAAAGATTTGTGTTATCAAGTAATCCACCATTCATATAGCGATTTTTTTTTTTACAGAAACACTCATTTGCAAATACGAAACGAGTATACGAAGTATGTCCAAATGTTTGCAGACTGGCTGGATTTCCTCCCTAGGGAGATATTTAAACTAAATTTGTTGTACCAGAAAAGAAAACATTTTCGGGAAGGGAATATGAGAGTCTAGGCATTTACAAGGCCGATGACTTGTCATTGGCTAGTTTTAGTGGCCACTCTGCACACTGTGTAACATTCACCATTTTGCCTATGTTTAAACATTCACATTTCCTCAACTTTTTCATCTGTTGACTTTTGTGGTGACCATTTAAACCAGCCAATGACAGGTCATTAGCCGTGTAAATGCCTAGACTTTCATATTCCCTTCTCAAAAATGTTTTCCCTCTCTGTTGCAACAAATTTAGATTTGAATAACTCCCTAGGGAGGAAATCTAGCCAGTCTGTAAACATTTGGACATACTCAAAACACTGTTGACGTAACGATATGATTATATTTGCACATTGACGGATTTATTATACGGCTAAATAGCAATTTCTTCTAACTAATTAATAAAATCAATGGTCTTATTATTTCAATGCGCGTATGATAACAAACAGAATACGAAAATAGATTCTTTGATAAAACTGGCAAAGTTTGTAGATAAATAAATAAATTCGATATAAGTTGTCAATAAAAAAGAGAAAACAAAAAGAGAAAAGTGTTAAAGGAGAGATGGAAAATGTTTCTTCAGACGTGACATCAACAAATTGCCGTAGAATCATTTTTTTTTTTTTAAAGAAATATTTACCCAAATATTTCAATTTTGGGGGTCATTATCAACGAATTGTAAACAGTTCACTATTAGCAAATAGGAATTAAGTTGGGGTAGAGTGGGGTTCTACGGCACTAGTCACGGGTCTACAACCCGATTAAAATAGATGACAATTTAATAGTGGACAGGAGATGATTTCACGGCCAAGCCGCACAGACAGTGTATACGTTTGTGAAGGAGGAATTATAGATTGGAATTAATTATTGCTTATGACTATTAATTAATTTTTGTATTTAATAATCTTAGAACAAATACAAAACTAATGTTATAAATAAGTGTTATTTTTTATATAAACGCCCAATGGGCTTTTATTTCTTTCTATAGTTAAAATTTCATCAAAAATCGTTGAGAAAAACCAAGATAGAAGAAATGACCGTAATTTTTTTATCCGTTTCAGTCGTGTCATTTTTGAAACATTCCTAATGTACACAAAAATATTTTTAAATGATAAATCATCGCGTGTATCTATAGTACAAGTTTAAACCTCGTGTAGTTGCTGCTTGTTGTGGACTCATCTCTCAGAACGTCTTCCATATATTACGCGATGGTCCTATGTTTGACGCCGAGAGATTAAACTGCAAAAAAATGTGCGCACAGCCCGGTCTTTTTTTTGAAAACCCGGAGGAAGTAATAAAAAATAATGCCACTGCGGAAAAGTACATTGACTCTCTGAAGACCTTAGTTATAAAAATGAAAAAATAAATAATGTTAAACGTACCCAGACCCGTGAAAAACCACTATTTAAAAATGTATACATACTAGGAAATAAAGCTTTGTATGCATAACCAAAGCAATAAATAACCGAAGCAACGGGAAAAGAAAAAAAAACCTTTTGTAGTTTGATTTGGCCGCCGCGACGCGACGCGCAGATCGTCGAGACGATACCACGAAGTACCAGTTACATATACATAAATAATGTGTACGTATAAAAATATTGATTGCACGACTCCGTTTTACATACGGATTATTGTACGAATTGAAACTACCCCAGTGTAGTATGACCATGACTAACCCACCATTACAAATATTGCATGCATTCCACCAGGCCGAATTTAGAAACAAGGAATTACGCTCTGGTTTACTGCCCCGAGAGTAGATTATGGAGAATGGTTACCTACAGTCGTTATTATTTTACGAGAGACCTTTCCGCGTTGTAAAGGCTTTAGGCACATAGCGCTTTTCCACTGACTGATTAGGGAAAAGTAGGAATGAATGAACGCCACATGTTAGAACTCACGCCCTTCATAATTTGTCGCAAGAGATTAGGAATTCTTATAAAAGAAAAGGCAACGCTTTATGACTGATGCCGGGTCCCCATTGTAGCTCGCATTCAATTAATGGTTATACGAAAGGTCGCCTCTTTGTTGAATCGTTTTCATTATTTAGAATTTTCCGACCATATTCTGGTACATTAAACCGGTCAAATTAATTATGTCATTGTAAAAGAACGTGTAACTAGGTTGTAAAAAGTTTAAATATCCACTAGAAGAAATGCTATTTTACGCTGGACCGCATCGTAAAACTGCTGAGGATTTTTTACACATTATTACAATATTAATACATTATAAAGAAAAAAAGTATTAAAATATATTCTGTCCCGTTAATCTTTTCAATACTAGTTTGTCATCGGGTGCGCAGACATTAATTTTAATTAATAAACAAATAAAAAGAGTACAGACATAATACTGTATACATATGAAATAACAAACATAAACAATAGTTTAAAGAATTTTTTATTTTTTTTAAAGTAAGAGAATAGAGTAAAATAATACAATTAAAATTAAAGTATAGCAATTTACTTGAATATATTTTAAATATAAGAAAAAAATTATACACATGTATAAATAGTGTGTGCTCATAAATGTAATCAAAACAAGACAAAAAATAAAACGAAGTCAATCGAAAATTTCAATTCATATTTACAGAAAAAATAAAAATAATAAGAAAATTAAAAGTACCTATTAAACTTAAGATCTAAAAATGTAAATAAAGTAAGAAAGAAATAAAAGAAAAGGTTAACCTAGTAAAATAACAAAAATTTATTCAATGAGCGATAAAAAAAAATGTTTTACATAAATAATAAATCAATATTGGAACGTCTATATCTGTCTACTAACCACTTACGTAATAAAAACATAATTTTATTGTTACCATGACATGTTTTCATGTCAAGTGGCAACATATTAAATATTTTTGGAACAATATAATCCAATTTATTTTTAAATTTTGGTACAACAAGGCCATCAAGAGATGTAAATCTTGTTAGATAGCTGTGTTCTAGTTTATTTTTATAAATTGAGCTGAACATCTGTTGGATAATAATTTTGCTCCATAAAATACCCTTAACTTCTTCTAGTTTTCTTGTTTGCTTAATTAAGTAAACCCTTTGAAACCGTATATATGTTCAAACGAACACTAACTTTGCGATTTTATTTTTCCCATAAAAAGTTACAATAATAAAATTTTATTTTTGTTTTCTTATTGCAGGCAATCTTCTCTATGGCATCTATTTTGGTCCATTAGGTTGCAATTCGCAATTCCCCGTAAAATAGCATTCACATTTTTGAAGTTTGACACTCGTTAGAGCACGTAATTCCTCTTGTTATTATTTCCATCATTTAAGGTCAAATGCCAACTGGCGTAATATGTTTAAATTGATGTTTTTTTATCTAGAAAAAACAACAGTTGTCATATAAAAATATGAAAAATAAAAAATAGTACAGACATCCGATTAAAGTTTTTCACAAATATAATGAGAGAACATGTAAACATGTTACACAGTAAAGAGAAAAAATAATATATTACGTAAGACGAGAGAAAAAAGAGCAAGAAGGGATGAGGTAGAGTGGAAGAATGGAGCTCGATTCAAATTTTTATAAAATAATAACAATAAAATAATTAAAGGTACATAAACTTATTACTCACTGACAAATGTTTAATGATGTGTATAAATATTTTTTTTATTTAAATCTTAAAGTAGGGCACACATATCATACATATTTTTATGTGTGTTCTAATAATAACATTACAAATATATTTAATTTATAAATTGTTTATCACATATGTCTTGACCATTGTTTTAAATTTTGATATGTTTTTTTCTTCATAAATATTTTTTTCCATTTCAATTGAATTTTGTGACTTTGCCTTTTTCCTAAATGGAAGTCTAATTTTGTTCTTTTCTCTAGTATTGTGATCGTGTTCATGCTGGTTCCGATCGATTTTTTTCCGAAATTCTGTTTTTTTATTAGAGTTTATAATTTTATGAACAAATATCATTGTATTGTAAAATATTCTTTGTTTATATGTTAATAATTTCATTTCATTTACCATCGACTTTACCCTCGTATATCTGTTTTTTTTTCAAAATTATTCTAAAGGCTTTATTTTGTAATACAGTTAGTTTATCTATGTTTTTTTTGTTTGATAAAAATAAAATACCTCTACAGTAATTAACGTGTGGTTCAATAATTGCTTTGTAAATAGTTTTGCAGGAGTCCTTATCAATAAATCTTCTGATCCTTCCCAAAATTGATATTTTTTTCATGTATGTTTTCATTAAAATTGTTACTTTTTATTTAATAATATTGATTTTAGTATGTATTTGCATCTGGCTTTTTTTCTCCATAATAATAAAAATTATCCTATGAAATGTCATGTATGTTTAAACGAACATAGCAATAACTTCTAAACTATAAGAAAATAATAATAATTAGCTTTTTTAAAAAAAAATAAATCGTATAACACAAGTATTTTACAAGTATAATACGTATGATTTACATTCCTAGGAGTTACAGCAACTCAATTCGGGACTGAAATGTGTAACATTGATTAACATAAAAAAAACACACATTGAGAACAAGGAAACAAAGCAAGTTTAGCACCTTTATAACTAAATATAACATTACAATATATAAGCCAAAAACCTTTTCTTACACAAACAGAATAAATATATAAAGACGGTTTCAACAATTAAGGAAGTAGTAAATCTACTAAAGGAGATAAGGTCGTTAACACATGCCACGCAGACGATGCAGGCATAGTGGCAGTGATGATTAGAACATATCCATCTCAGTTAGTAAAACATCTGGATGCCTAAAAAATGTCGTATGGTACGATGAACACATGCGGATTGGAAACAAGGTTCGGATGTACAAAACGTGTGTTAGACCAAGCATGGTAGAATAAGTAGAAAAACTAAAAACTGCTCAACGTCAGAGATGAAAGTACAAAGGGCAATGCAGAGAATACCCTAAGGGGCAGAATCTGGAGTCAAGAAGTTAGGCGGACTTGCGATACCCAAGGCATAGTAAATAGATGACGGAGAGATCACGTCAATATTTTATAATATAATAATTTTGTTTCAGAAATTAGAGGGTTAAAATCCAGCATTAAAACGGGAGTTGCTTTGTAAGTCGGCAAACGTGTCCAGTTTTACATACATAAACTTTCATGTTAAAATTTTCAGTGTATTTGTTTGATACGAGAAAAACATTTAGTGTACTGGTATGGTAGAAGTTGTATTCATTAAATCAATCATTAGTTTCGCTCGGTAATACTTGGTTTTGAAACACAGAGGCCGAAAATAAAAAGCTTTGCTTTCAATTATCTTACATGTGTTTTTTTTCATATCTGACCGATTATGATGATTATCATTGTATTTATTTATTATAATGAATTACCAACTATATTTTCATCTTTTACGCCGCGCCGCGCTTTGTGTTCTCTATTCCATGAATTACTTTTTTTTTAAACTCTGAATTACCAATTACCGTGGTTTGTAAAACCCCTTTTTAACTTCCCGTGATTTCAGTGAGAATTTTTTTTATGTCTTTAGCTTTGTTCATTTATTTACACTCCAGTGATAAAACTCATAATTTTTATCACCCCGTATGTGAGGTGCCGGGTGAGTAGGTTGGGGAGGAAGAGGCAAAGAAGGTTGGCGGTAAAGAGGAAATTAAATGAAAATCCCGCCGTATGAGCAATTTATTCCGAGTTAATGAACTTTCGCAAAAACAATTTGTCCTAAGTTGTTGGCGCTGAGAATTGTTCAAACCTTGTTAAAACTGTTCAAATATTTTCTTAATCTACGCCAAACAAAAAATACCTTAGAACTTTTTATTTTTTTTTGAATTTTTTAACTATGTTTACATTTCCCAAGTAACGTGGGACAGAAAAAAACAAATAGAGTTATTATAAGCGGGCAAATCCAAACTTTTATCTGGTCGTAGGAAAAGGGTCATGTAATCGAAGAGCATATACCAAGAAGTGTGCGAGTGAAATAAAATCAAATTGAGAAACACGATAGAAAAAGTCATTTCATCATTCCCCTTTCGCACCTAATGGTGAATAGGGCACTGCATTGGCAGCATTTTTATATCGTCTTACGCTTCAAATTCTAATTCTGGAAACATAAAATATTGCAGAGTAAAAACATATTTTGTTAAAAAATATTTCATGTCAACCATGTCGGGAATCAAACCCGGGACCGGTTGCATGGAAGGCAAATGAGCTAACCATTAGACCATGACCATTTTGTTCCACTTATATATTATACCAAAATATAGCTTCGTCTCTCTTGCGATATTGTCAGAATGTTCTGACTGACTATGATGACCATGATGACAAATCTAGTCGGACCCGTCATTGAATGATTTATTTTATTGTTTTCTAAAATATATATTTCTATCCATTTTCTTTCCTTGGTTCCTCTTTCTCTCTCCTTTCAAAACCATTACCTGGGTCCACATACCCCATCCTTTAATATGTATATTATAATGTATTTTTATGTAATTAATATGTCCAGGCTTTATCTCCCCATTATGAAATACCTGTTATTTTTGTTAATTAGGTTTTTTTCATGATCTTTTGATATATGTTTTGTTTTTTAGTACAAATTTTTGACAAACTCTTCTTTTGACCGTTCTGTTTTTTGGTTGGTGGAAGATATTGCTTTTGGCAATAAATCCCCCAAAGTACTGAATTAAAGATTTCAATAAACAAAATTAAATAATGTGAAATTTAATTTAGTAAAATTATAGTGAATGTGTATTTTGTGATCATGTAATACGTATGTAATAATTTATTTTGAGAATGGTTTGCGGTCGGTTGAGTTTTCTGTAATGAATGTGTAATTTATGTTTATTTATTTATTTTACATAAACGGCATAAATTGCCTTTAACATATATTGAACATAAATATGAAAAAAATACACCTAAAAACATAACAAAAAATTATAAAATTGCTTAACTATAACAAAAGTAACAAGTAGGTAAATACACATAGCAACCAAAAATATTAACGAAATAAATACATAAATATGAAAAAACAAAAAAGGAAAAACATTTTTTAAATATAAAGAAAAGTTTAAGAATAATATTGCCAGAGAAAAAAGGAAATCAGACTTGTTTTATAACTATCAAGTCCAGAACCAAATATATCAGCCTTGTCCTCATACTGATTGCCATATCTATGGAGCCTAGGGATAGGCGAGTGCATGTGATAGTTGGTCTTACAGAACAAAAAGGAGATCTGTGGCGGGTATGTCGACCAGGTACACGGATAATCTAAGCTCGATTTATTTTTGTTCTTAAGTTTTATTATATTGTTTTTTTCAGTAACATAATTATTTTGAGACTTTGATAATAAAGGTTGGTCCATTACTTTATACCCTCATGGAAAACATATTAACAACAGCATTAATTCACCCTTAATTACATTTATGCATACATAATGTTGTTGTTCTGCTGTAGTATGTGCGTTCCCATTTATTATCGTATTTATCACGATCGGCTTTATAAGCTTTAACATTAAGGTCAGTCATTGATTGATGAACATTTTCCCATTACATCCACAAAAGGAAATTCTTGCTGTCGAAATAACTAGAGGGAACAAACAACATGTTCTATCTGGTAGATTTTGTAAATAATACATTTCGGTATAAAACACCCATCGTCATTCTTTCTTTTTTATTTTATTTTTATTTTTATACAAGTTAATTTTTGCACTGGAGTAACAACGGGGCCCCGAATAAGCAAATGAATACCCGTTTTAAAATGCTCGCTTTACGAGATAATAATAATAATTGATTTAGGTATAATGGCTGAATAGTGCATAGCCAATATAACCTTATAAAAAATATGTTGTATTTTATGTACTTATATTTATTATTCAAATGGCTAAAGAAGGTGCATTTTTTATATGAAAGGTAAATCATTTCAAAGTCTGGAAACTTGAACAGAAAAGGAATCAACAAATTACAACAGGGATGAAGAATACCTTAAATAAGGGAATGTGGAAATCTAGGTATTTACAGGGCTTATGACCTGTCATTGGCTGGTTTAAGTGGCCACTTTACACGCTGTGTAACATTCACCATTTTGCCTTGGTTTGAACATCCATATCTCTTCAATTCTTCCATCTGTTGATTTAAGTGAAGTTAAAGAGCTGAAACCTTTATTGCTGTGAAGAGATTCATCTGACTGAATTATTTCACATACTAGGCAACGCCTGAAAACCATTTTTCAAATATTTAAACTTCTTCTCGGACCAGTTGGTTTTATTACAATATTTGAGTTTGTCCAAATGTTCGTAGACATGGATTAATTCATATAATTAAGCCGTGTTATAGCAACAAAAAATATTTATAAACTCGCCGCTCATAATTCACGCGTGCGTCCTACATCACTGCCAACAACTGAGTGAATTTGTTTCACACAACACCGGCTACGGCGGCTACAAAACAGCGTCTCTGTCTTCCTTGTTATGTGTTCTGTCTTCGTGCTCTCTCTAATACAGATGTATTGCTGTATTTGCGGACATCATTCTTTGGGTAGCAAGGTTAAATATTGTTTGTATTCCAATCCAGCATAGCCATACAAATTTTACTTTCCAAATCCGGTGTGAAAATGTCCATTTGAAGATTATCAAAAATACAACTTCATAATTTAAAAAAACAAGAGAGATATATCAAGTCTTATATCGTATGTCGGCTAGTGTGACATTACAGCCACACAAGACTTAACCAATTACCTATTTGGGACTTTAACTAGATCTACAGATATCTCAAGAGAGAAGAAGTTGTTTCATGTCCTCTAAATAGTCTTTCATTTATGTAAATGTATATGTTATGTTTTTTTGTTGTTTTATATGGTAGAATTGGCTCTGCACTATAAGGCATTTTACTAGGATAAAAAAAAATGATTTCACATTAAACCTTTAACAAACAAATAAAATAAAAAGGAAAATTTGCGTAACTGTTGCACGTTTCTCCAGTGATTCTTGTGTATCATTAAAGTACCGTGGGTGACGTCGCAGAGCGATATGTATGTTTACCAATAGCTGGAATGAGATTCGTCCTATTTGAAATGTCGGGATCGTCCCTCTGGACAGATGGCTTTAGATTTATCTCCTTCCATCTCTCCATATATCTGGACTCTCAATCACTCTCGCTTATATTCTCTACTGGGTTGTCTATTTTCGGCTAGCTCCCATCTTAAGACTTGATGAAATTTTCTATTTTGTAATTTTATATTATTGTCGATTAAAGTAATTATTTCTTTTTTCTTTTTTACTTATTAATTAGTGTATACACGGCACAAATGCCTTTTATACACAAACATAAACATAAATACAATTAACATACATTGTTCTTTTACAAAATTATAAAATAATATAACAACAATATATCTATACATATTACACAGTTGTTTTATAAATGTTCTATATAATAACTTTGGGATTTTAATACTTAACACACTTAGGTAGAAAAATAATAAAAATAAAGATTACGCGGTATATTCGAAATAGTAAAAATCGTAAATCATTGATTTGTTGGTAGTGTTGCAATGTATGTTGAATGCCCTAGGAATAATACTAACTGTCTCCTGATAAGAGCTCAGGGGTTCTTAACCATTTTAAAAATAAAATATAAAAAGAAACAAAATAATAAACCTGTAAAAAAAATTATGTACGAAAAATTTAAAAAAATATTTATAAAAATTTTAATTTTAAAAACTAAAAAAAAAACGAATATCTAGTCGTACGTTTATAAATATAGTTGACATGTATTTATTTTTACATTTATTTTTCTTTTCTTATAAATGAACATTAATACTTAATCATCAGTCAAAATCCTGAACTATTTCTTTAATAGTAAGTTTAAACTTCATTTGGCTAATGTGAAAAATGTCGATACAACTGATCTGCTTCCCTAGACTGTGCAATCTTGAAATAGGTTAATTCATTGTATAATTAGTAGCAGCAATATCTATATGAAATGGGACATTATGTCTAGTAGGTAATTGGAATTGAATCATGTTTAGCAAGTCAGCAGAGTCCAACATGCCATTTATTATCTTAAAGAGAAACATTAAATCACTCAGTTTCCGTCTTCTGGATAAACTTTCCAAATCAAGTGTGTTTATTAAGAAGTCATAGTTTAAAGATTCAATAGGAATAGATAGCTTGTAGTTGATAAAACTTTCACATAAATAAATCGCACCACAAACACACTTCTCAATTAGTTAGGTTAAACTCTTATGCCAGTAAATATTAGTATATAATCACTTACCTACTTTTTATGGGTACCGGTTTCGAGACGTACCCGACCCTTCGTCCGGACGCTAACTACATGCAAATACGAAAATACGCTTTCATCTTTACCATACGTAGTTTTTACGAAAAAATACATCATTTACATGCAGAGTTGTAGGAGGTGCAAGCACCACCGCGTCCAAACATGCACTAAGAAAATAGGTTCGTGTTTCTTAAACTATCTGTTTTGTACACAAATATTGACAATTTTTTTGTATATTAGTGTAGGACTTTCATGCACACACCAAAAAATTTGTTTACACTTAATACAATAATTTAAATTATGTTAAAAAAAAAAACAAATGTAAAAGATATGAAATGAAAAATATGTATAGTAATAAAGTTAATGAAATATCTTCTTCCGGTAATATTTTTATGATTTTTGGCCTTAATTTTATACATTGTCATAAAAAATATCAGCCTCGGTAAATGTATTGTTATATTGGTCGCATATTCTAGGTATTGTTGATTGTTTCAAATAGTTTGTTGACGCGTTATCTGTTTAAAACGGAAGATAAGTCTAAAGCTAGGGTTTCCTAGGACAGCGGTGCCCGTATTTTAACGGCCATAGTGAACGGTGATGCCGTGGACAGACGTCGTAACGATGACTAGAGTGTGGTTTCCTAGGAAAACGGTGTTATCAACACCATTTTACACCATTTCCCTAGGAAACCACTCTCTTGTCGACGTTACGACGGCTGTCCACCGCATCACCGTTCACTACGACCGTTAAAATACGGGCACCGCTGTCCTAGGAAACCCTAGCTTAAGGGAAGAGACCATTGCAGAAGACTGCTGCGAGATATAGCATATGTCAAACGTGTTGTCCAGATGTTTATTAAAATTTCTGTTTCTGTTGTAATTTTTATTTTTAGTGTTTTTTTAATAATATGCATGCTTCCACTTTCCATTATGCTGTATCCCAACTCAATACAGGGCTCTTGGCCTCATGGAGTTAGGGATACGTTTTTTTTTTTTTTTTGTAATATATATCGTCATCGTTATAAGAATAAATAAATTAAAAATGCGGTTTGGAAACACCCCAACTTTTTCCATTGCCTTTCGAGCAATAGTACCCCGTTTCAGTAGTTAGAAACGAGAAAATGGGAAAATGGTTTGGCATTTAAAGCCACTCGGTCTGCAATTTACCCCCTCCCCCGTGTTAACAGAACACGGGTTTCCGATCAGGATTTACTACCCAATTTTTCGCTCTCCCAAGTAATCAATGTTAACGCTTTTTTAACACTGCGGACTCTCTTCAGCTTGTTCCAGTTGCGACTGACGTTTTAATTAATTCTAAATTTTCTTCATTCTAGAAGCCTTAGCTATACATAATAAATGGTTGCCTTGAATTTTAAGCTCCTTGCTGGTAAATAAATATTGCCTTAAGTTTTATTATGTTATTACTAAATATTATTTTCAAAATTTCCCCCACGTACTATAGAAACTCGAACAACAGATTTATCATATAATAATCAAAATCTATATTTGTATGAAAGACAGCGAAATGCCTAAAGTAATAACCCTTAAATGATAATACATTTTTTGATTTTCGTACTTATATGTTATATCATATTTGTTTATAATATACAGAAAAACAAAGATTAACCCATTACAACAGGGATGGAGAACATTTTAGAGAAGGGAATGTGGAAGTCTAGACATTTGCAGGGCTTATAGCCTCTCATACGCTGGTTGAAGTGGCCACTTTACGCACTGTGTAGCATTTTCCACTGTGCCTATGTTTAACATCAACATTTCTTGAAATTTGTTGATTTTAGTGAAATCCGGTCTGTTGTCTACAAACATTTGGACAAATTAAAAATATTTAAGAAAAACAAAGTATACTATCGTAAGTGTATTTCACAGTTATATAAATCGATTGTGAGTATCAAATAATCATCGTACGATTATGTTACATATACAATATTTTTATTAAAATTATACCCTCAATTACTATTTTTATTTAAGTACTACACAGTACATGGGTTTTCGCAATATTGATTTTTAAATCTATAAAATTAAAATATTACACCTAACGAATGATTTTTTATGACTGCAATAAAAATTTAAAAAAACTATCCACAATACCTAAAATATTGCGACCAATATAACAATAGATTTTACCGAGGCTTATATTTTTTATGACAATGTGTGTAAATTTAGGTCAAAAATCCTAAAAATATTGAGAGAAGCAGATATTTAATTAACTTTTTTATTATATACATATTTTTAATTTCTTATCTTTTACGTTTATTATATTTTACATAATTTAAACTATTGTATTAAGTGCTAGTGTGTGCATAAGTGTCCTACACTAATATCAACAAAAAAAATGGAAAAAATGGTGTACATAATGTTTGTTTACCCAACAAAATAAATTAATTTATAAACTTAAACAATTTTAAAAAAACATAATACTCTGTTTATAAGTAAATGTTGAAAAATATTTTATAAATTTTATTGACTAAAAAAAAAATGTTTTTGTTATTTTGGCAAGGAAGACGATCAAAGTGAATGCGTTATTACAGTGTGTTAAGTGGCCACTTAAACCAGCCAATAACAGATCACAAGCCCTGTAAATGCCTTGACTTCCATAATTCCTTCTCTAAAATGTTCTCCATTCCTGTTGTAATTTGTTAAGGTATAAAGCTGATTCGAATTAAAAAGTTTTATCCATAATTATCTTATAATATTTAATGCTTTATAACATAATACAGGATGGCCAGACACTCAAGGTAAAAAATGATAGATCATCCTTAAAATTATGAAATAAACGTTAATCATATTCAGCCACATGTTTCCCGTTTTAGAGATTTTACATTTTTACTGTTTTTTTTTCTCACTTATTTCATCTCACTGGGGTTGCCCGTGCCAAGGACACTTATCAATATACATTTTTCCCCTTGATTTTGTTTTAGTTATCTAAAATTATATATTGGTTGATAAAAAATTACTTCTTCCATATCTAAACAATAAAGTACTCGTATCAAATGCACACAAAAAAAAATAAGGTCTGTCGCATTATCGTAATTTCCATTATTTCGTCGGGTTTCTGGAACAAATTGGAAACTAACATTTTACTAGTAGTTATATATATATGTATAGCTAGTACTTTTGAGGTTAAAATCTCATATTATAAAATATTATTTGTATTTATTAAGTATTTTTATTTACTATTTAAACAACGATTATTTGATGCCAGCGACCCGACGATTTATCTTATTATTTTTTCAGTGATGTATTTGCCGAATTTGATTGATTCATCCTTCATTTTTATATTACAAACGTTATAACGAAAATCGGTTGTTATCAAAAATTTATTAATATTCTTTGAGTTCACAGTGAACAAGAAATTCGATGTTATACCTCTGAAATTGAATTCGTGTCAAACATTATATCATTTCTTGTGCCATTTATTCTGGGATCCTAAAAAATATTATCCTTCCATAAAATCTGTTTTTTTGCCGCCGCTCCGTCGTAAAACAAACCATACGCCATTTTGATCGCTTAAACGATTTTCAATAATGGCGCTTTTTTAATTTCTCTAATAGCTTTTATTATAAACATTAAGGTTTTTCCCCCTAGTTAGCAAAAAGGATTGAAAAATAAAATACACACGGAAATAGGCTTAGCCTTATTTATCATTTCTGTATTCACACCAAACGATGTTTACGGAACTTCATTGGAAAGTTCACCAATTGCTGCGTTTCTCGATTATTTTATTGTTTTTTATCGTATTTATTTCAGATAGTTGTAAAAATAAAATTTGAACATCTAGTTATACCTTAACTAATAAACAAAATAAATATACATATAAAAATAATTTCAAAAACTAAACATTGTTATAAAATCCAGACGCTTTCCGATGATACTACTTATATGGATGTTTGTTTTTAACAAATGTCATCGTCATCCCACGAAACGATGCCATAGACCCAGCATCCCTAATCTCTTTTTGTAACTCATTAAACATCTTAAGTCCTTTATGATACAGATTGTTTTGAGTTGCCTGGATTCATTTATTGCATAGTTGCAAGATTATAAATTTTACGCTTCTGTGGCCAACCCAGGGACTATTGCTTTATTATTATAAAAAAATATATTGCAACAGAGGGAAAACGTTTTTGAGAAAGTAATAATAATAACGAGGCATATGACCTGTCGTTGGCTGGTTTAAGTGACCACTTTACACACTGTGTTCATTCATTCATTCATTCCGCATTCATGTCCGCTGCCTAGTTGGAGCATATGGTATCCACAAAGAGCCTCTATGCATCTCGGCTGCCAACTCCTTTGCGTCCTCCCAAGTCAGGCTCTCGTCCCGATGTTCTGACATAAACTGCCTACGAACAGTTAGCAGTGGACGTCCAGGACGTCGAAAACTTGATGCCTTGTAAAGTAGGCAAGCGTTGTTAAGGCTCTCAAGAGGCATCCGCAGTATATGGACTAGCCAACCGTATCGCCTTCGCTTAGTGACAGTTGCCACCGGAGTTTGCTGCGTCCGTTCTCTTATTACTTCATTCCTCACAAAGTCAAACCACCGCATTCCCAAGATTCTTTTGGGACACTTATTCTCAAAACTCAGAATTTTGCCTAGTGAGGTGCCACGATTCGCATCCGTAGAGGAGAATAGTAGTAATGCAGGCGTTATGTAGGCGGCATTTGGTTTTCACCGAGTAAATATTTGATCTCCAGACAGCCTTCATACTGTTGAATGTGTCGCCTGCTACTTCTAACCGTACTCCCAGTTGTTTTTGAAAGCTGATATAATATATACTCTTAGGTATTTAAAACTCTCGACCCTATCGATGATTTAGTTTGACAGAGTCGGGGGAATTCGAGCATCAAGGCACGAAGTGTAAAACAGTACATGGGTTTTTGCATTATTGATGTTTAAACCCATGCATGCGGAGTACCTATGTATTTAGCTTATCTACGGTGACCTGAAGACCCCCGACTGAATCGTCAATTATAACCGCTTCGTCGGCATACTCTAGGTCGCTGAGTTTTTGGGAGAGGGAGGTGGATATTCCTCGATCTAGTGGAATTGCCTTCTTAAGGATAAAGTCCATAAGGATTATCTCAATTCTCCTTATGTTTAAACATATGCACTTTCTCAACTCTTTTATTATAATGATATATTTTTAAATCAATGTTTCCCCCACAATGTGGCGTGATAGGCTAATGCGCTTACCATTTAAACCATGAGATGGAGAAAATGTTAACCATTTCTCACAGATCCGGTCTTATATTTCGCAAAGGTATTATTTTATCTACAAAACATTTTATAATACATAAAATACGTGTTTTTTTCAGTAAGTGATATTAAGTAAGTGATATTCAGTAAGTGACATTAAGTAAGTGATATTAAGTAAGTGACATTAAGTAAGTGATATTAAGTTAGTAATATTTAGTAAGTGATATTCAATAAGTGATATTAAGTAAGTGATATTCAGTAAGCGGTATTAAGTAAGTGATATTCGGTAAGCGGTATTAAGTAAGTGATATTCGGTAAGCGATATTAAGTAAGTGACATTAAGTAAATGATATTCAGTAAGTGATATTAAGTTAGTGATATTAAGTAAGTGATATTAAGTAAGTGATATTTAGTAAGTGATATTCAATAAGTGATATAAAGTGAGTGATATTCAGTAAGTGGTATTAAGTAAGTGATATTCAGTAAGCAATATTAAGTAAGTGATATAACTGATATTAACCTTCATGTATCAGTTGATCGAGATACGCTTCATTCTATGTACCAATGCAGTGCCTCATGCATCATCGGGTGCGGATATGAGTATGGTGTCGATAATGATTTAATATATAATGTTTTCTATCCATTTCTTTAATTTATTGACTTAGCCTGCGTAGAAAAATTCACAACCTTTTAATAACATTATCTTTTATGTACAAAAATATATTGTTTTTATTCCAGTTTCCTACGTGTACTGTGTATATATTTTATGCTAAATGTCAGAAAGATA
Organism: Micrasema longulum; assembly: GCF_059751315.1. NCBI lineage: Eukaryota > Metazoa > Arthropoda > Insecta > Trichoptera > Brachycentridae > Micrasema > Micrasema longulum. Next base: position 48,764 of record NW_028279295.1, read on the forward strand.
AAACAATATGCCTTTTCCTTATCGACATCATTACCAAGTCTTGAGTATGTACTTAACCTGAAACTGAAGATAGAAGCCTCCATTTTTTCTGTTGCGTGCGTGCAAATAAGTCCTTTGATAAAGCTGAAAAAGTTCGTGAAGCAATTCTCTCACACAATAGTGTTCATGTACCTATGTATATATTATAACAAGCGTAGGTGTAGTATAGGCTACACTTCACTACATTGTATATTATTATGATAGAGTGACACAGTGATGCGAAATGGTAGCTTAAAAGCTCTCAAAACGTACGCTTTTTACGTCGGTTAATACTAATAACACAAATCTCAACTTATATTGCTTTGGCATTTTAACTAAATCCACTATGTTTTTATTTATATTCAATTTTAACATTTTTAGAGTAACATATAATGTAGATGTGTGGTTGATCTTGCGATCACGATTTATCCCCGGCATTAAAAAATGTATTAAAATCACTTATAAATAATTGATTTATTTTGTATACAAATATTGCAAATGACACAATTTATAATTATTTTAATGTTTTGACTTGCTAGATAAATCTGTGGTAAATCAGGATTTTATTCAAAATCATTCAAGCAATATACACAGATACGTTTATGTAATATTTACTGACATATACACATTTAATACAACAAATGTATACATAATTCAAAATAAAAATTCAGGTGACCGATTCAACGACACAATGGTTCTGCAGTTTTAGATCTATTTATAACTTAAACATATTTTTAGTTAAGTATATTTTTATAACATTTCACTAAAACCCTCAAAATAATCGTAAATGAAATTAGCATATTTTTTCATTTATATTTCAAGTATTTATTTTTTAAAAAGGCATTTTAAATAAATGTCTCTGTACTTATAAATTCGTACTACCAGCATTAAGCATTTCAATCATTTTATTTTTTTCAATTATTTAAACCAATCAACAGGTTATCAATAAACCCTTACGA
>NW_028279296.1:0-134237 GCF_059751315.1 Micrasema longulum
TATAATTTTCATTCCCTGCAAAGGGCACTGCATTAGTACACCAATTACTGCGTATCTTGATCATTTTTTGCTACACGAAGATACGATGATCAGTCTTTCGCTTCAGGTACCAGTCCAAGGACTATGAAATACTTCTGTGTAAAAACACTCTTTTAAATAAATATTTTATGTTAACCATGTCCCGAGATCTCTTGCATGGTAGGCAAACGCGCTGACTAAACAAATACAACAACAAATAACTAGATCAATAAAATAACGGGAAAATTTCACAAAGGAGCAATAATATGAAACATAACGTACAGTTCAACAGAAGAATGAGGAAATTGACCAAAATATGGGACGGGAGAGTTTTTTTAGTTTTTTTTGCTCCTGTAACGTTTTCATCGCAATTTTCAGGTTTTTTTTTTTAAAAGCAATTCTTTTAAATGTATATTTGGTATTTTATTTATGTTTCTTTATGGATTTATTCGCGATTTTAAATTGTATGTTTGTTCACATTTTTTCCAAAATCGTTAAATTGAAAATTCGTGCTCACTTCTTAACTGCAAAATACACTATACAAACAAATAAAGGGTTATTTAACCCCCTACGTCTATATTCGTGTTTAAATATCATTAAAACTATGGGCAGTTATTGCAGCAAAACCCATGCAGGTAAAACAATTTGGCACTTTAAAAAAATAAACGATGACTAAAAGTAAATGTGGAGAAATATCAGGAAACAAAGTATGTAATGGAGGTTTGGGCATAGTTATTTGCATCATTACCAACGAAAACCCTAATAAGTTTCTTAACAATTCGTACCGTCAGTATTTGGCATTTGAATGACATATTTTGAATGGATTTATTTTATTTTATAACATTTTAATACATTCGTTTATTGAGTATTTGCAGAGATACAGCTTAAAATGACACAACCAGGAATGACCTATACCTGAGAACTTGCTCCAAGGGAAGAAATCTGTATTAATTCCGGGTTCGATAAGAAATTGATCATTGTAAGTCTATTGAAAGAACATACTCATGTGTCTACATAAACATCTGAAAAGTGCGTAATATTAAGGTCTGTGCAAAATCATTTATTTATTTATTCATATTTTTTCGCTTACAAACTATAATTAATAATAAAAATAATGTGACCTCACTGGGGTTTCCCGTGCCGAGGACACTTAACAATTTAGTTTTTTTTTTTATTACATTTGAGAAGAAACAAAGAAGACTCACTTAAAAAACAAACATAATTAACAAATATTCAGACAGTTTTAAAAACAAGGTATTTATATACATCTATATTATTTATATTAAAAAACACACAATGAAAACAACAAAAACCTAACATAAGCCATACAGTTGTGGAGCAGTTGATTCAGCATTAGTATGGGCGAATGAGACAATCCATTTTACTTCTACCTAGCTCCACTATCCATTAATAGTGAAAATCTAAGGCTAGCGCCACACTCAGAGGAAATTCCGCTACTGAACGTCAATAAATTTTATTGCACCGATTTATTGTTATTGGGCAAACTACGCGGATGTTAAGTTGTTCCTTCGTCAGACCTGGGCTGGTATTCTGAACGGGATTACGCTCGAAGAGATCGCTTTGTTAGCGTGTATTTAGCACGTAAATACGCGTTATAAATGCGTTTTCCACGCGCGCTTTTGCGTTCCGTATACCACCTCCGGGCGGAACGCTCGCTTTCGGCGTCCGTTCCGTTCTGCGCGCCCGGATTATCCGTCAGCGCCTAATCGGCAACTCTGCATTGCATGTTTTCTAATGGGATGCTCTACATTCGGCATGACAATCTGCGTCCTCGGTATAAGTTATATAAGGCTCGCTAGCCGACAGATAACCCTCCGTGTGTAGTCTGGCTGCTCGTTCGGTTGCGGATTTTCCGCGACGGAATTTCTGCAGCGGAATTGGCACTGAGTCATGATTTTTTGTACCTATCCCAATGTTCTCATTTCTAGAACTTTTACCTATATTTTCATAAAATTGCTTCTTTTTTTTTTATATTTTCGATTGTAGTTTGAAAAAAGCACGTCATCACTGAATTTTATGAAGAAATACTAAATCTCATCATTATCGTTACTTTTCCGCACCTAATGGTGCATAGGGCACTGCATTGGTACACCAATCGCAGCGTATCTTGATCATTTTTGTTACATGAAGGTAAGATGATCAGTCTTATGCTTCAGGTACCAGTCCAGGGAATATGAAATATTCTAGTGTGAAAACACCCTTTTTTAATAAATATTTCACATCAACCATTTCGGAAATCGAACCCGAGACCTCTTGCATGACAGGCTAACGTGCATCACGAGGCCGACATATAAATTTACTCTAGGTTTTCAGTAAAAATATAATGATATTTATAGATCCGACAAGAATGCAAATTCACATATTTTGCGTGTCTAACGCGTAATTTTGATATAAAAAAAATACCTCCAACTGTCACAAAATTAGAATTTAAAGCAATGTTTTGATATTATTAAAACACAAAGATCGATTCTATAAAAAATAGTGATGTGGCTCAAATGGAAACATAAATACCAAATGAGTAACGGTCAGAAACTGTAGTCAGTGTCATAAAATAAAATAATATTTTTCATAAAATGTAAAATTATTCATTATTGATGTTTTTATTTTTTCCTTCCTCCTTTTATCCACATAAGATGATTTATTTATTAATTTATTTGACGGACTTATGCAGTCCATTCTAACGATGGTAAACACTATTTCTTATAATAGATAAAGGCACTTATAATAATGATTTGGTGAAAGAATTTGTAATTGTGAACCAATTAAAATTGGGATCTAATCACACCGAAATAATGTAGGTCGGCCATTTTAAGGTTAATATAAAGTATAAAATATGACGTATAGTGCTTAAAAATTCATTCAATAAAATCTTTAATAGTTTTTTGGCAATTTTTTATTACTATTTAAATTGTTGAAGGTTGCTCCGCAGGATATTTTCATAGAAGAATCTGTGTTCTTATGGCATTTGAACTATTTTGGTTATTTCCTGTTGGAAATATCAAGCGATGATCAATATTAGGCACAAGATATGAATGTTCTGATATCCTTTAATTTATGTGAGATTTGAAAGGGACTCATTTTGAATAAAATATGCCACCGAACAGTATTTATAGCGGCACCGTAATGAAATATTTTATATGCAAACAATAAAACTGCATTTGGAGGGGAATAAATCTTAAGAATAAATAAAACATTTCCAATGTTGACATAAACATCGACATTATCATAAATCTCATAACATTAAGAAAGGTTAAGAGTTTACGTGGTGAAGATTTAAAACAGCCCTTTGCAAATTCAAATCCAGACTAGGTAGATATTTTTCGAACACATCTTAAATTCATCAGTACCATCTTACACACCAATAGAGAACATTTGTAAATTAATGTTGCGTATACCGATCATATGTTAAGGGGACGTAAGGTGATCAGCTTTACGCTTTAGTTTTCTGTCTAGGAACATAAAATATTGCAGGGTAAAACCGCATTTTTAATCAACATTTCATGTTGATAATCTCATTTAACATTACGTTATAAATTTTTTTGTTTTCTCAGAATAATATTTTATTTTTAACGATTCCAAAAATATATTATACGTAGTTTATTTTGTTTGTGTTTTTGCTAGAAATATTAAATATCGATAATAATAAGTGTTTTTGTTTGTGAATACTGTATTTCCACAAATCGAAAAAAACGCTGAAAATATAATAATATCTACAGCGGAATTTTACAATTCTTTTGATATAAATATTAATAGATTGAATTTTTTTACTGACATTTCTTAATTTAACTGCATTTTAATAATAATAATAAAAATATGATATAGTTTTACGTATACATTTTCATTATTGAACTTGATAAAATTATACAACTTTCACCAGTTTTTATTATATACATTTAAACAAAACTTAAATTCATACAATTGTTATTACTTGATAATTATATTATTTTAATTTAAAATCTTTTATTTCCATAATTATATAAAATCACGATTGACATCCCCTGCTTGCACATGTATATAAAATGAAATTCGTTTAAACTCCCACCAGTCTGACGATGTTTGTCACAACAAAACCAAATCACTGATAAAAATTTGTATATAAAAGTGAAATAAAATTATATACGTATTTTTATTATTATTATAACTATCAATGTATAAAACACAAGTTTTCATTTTTAAAAATCACAAAAACGAGCACATATAAAACAGATCGCAGTTGACATTACGTCACGAGGTGACTAAACAAATATAAATGATAGTAAATTTTCATTTTTAAAAAAAACTTGGTTCAATACATTGTACAGGGATACATAAATAACAGTGCATAGGTGAATTATGTGTTTCATTATTCATTGAAGTATATGAAAGCCCCTTTTTAATTTTGCCTTAATTCGTATTTTATTATTATTATCTTTCCTTCTCTTTTGTTTTAAAGTAGTTTTTTTTATTTGATTTATATCACAATATTTTTTTCGTTTTCATTTTTTTAAAATTATAGTAATTTTTTCAATGACAATAAAACACGTTTTTTGTGTACATCGGTATATTCCTAATAATAAAACAAAAATATTGTTTTTAATAATATTAATAATTGGCTGATTTTTAAAGCGCCATTTTTATGAAAAATTACCTCAAGAGCGCTTTACAATTGTGTACTTCAACTTCCATTCTAACCAAGCTAAACTGACTTATTATATTTTCTGATTTAAAATTGAGGGTATGATAAACTAAAGAAGTGAGATTTTATTTGGGATCTGAACTGACTGGAACTGACGGTAATTCGTAAGTTTGAAGGCAATTGGTTCCAGGCAAAAGGGCCGGCAACGGCAAAAGCACGATCTCCAAATCTAGTGTTTGGGGAGCGCCGGATTTCAACAAGTTTTCCTCTGCCTAAATCAAATGCTAGACTAAGATCGGTTTTTTTTTTACCTGTATTTTCCCTGATACAAACGTCCGATAGGTATTTTGGAGCCATTTCATGAAGGAATTTGAATACTGTCCCGCAAAGCTTTTTTCTCTCTGTGCTTTTCAACCAGTGCAAATCATTAGTAAAATAAACCAAAGTAGGGGAACGGAAGGAACGGAAGGAGCCTAAAGAGTTTTAAGTGGTTTCCTCTGCACATGAGCAAATGCTGAGAAGTTCCTGATTGGCCCACATTAGAATATCCTTCCTGATCCCAACAGTTTAGCTAAAATAATGTAATATAATAGCAGAAAAATCCTCTTTTTGAAATATAAACCTTGTATATTATAAACAAGGTAAAAAATAATGCAACTCCTGTATAAAAATTTTTATTTAAAAAACCAGTTAAAATCTCGAAGATGTTGTGAGATGTAAGAATATTTTTTACTCCCGTAATGTATTTATATTAATACAATAATAATATTATTTGGTAATAAACATAAGTTAGGCCATTTTCAATATTACAACAAGGTGAGAATATTTGTTTTTATTTTTTCAATATGTATTCAGTTGTTTTAAAATAAAGTTGAGCCTTTTTTGAAAATTATGACATGACGGCAGCAATAAGAAGAAAAAAAATTTTTTTTTAAAAAGATTACGCCATTTCTCCGTGTAATGACAGAATACTTCTCACCGTTTCCTGTTGAATGATAAACCCTAAAATATTTAAATGCAGAAGTGTCGTGCATACGCCCAACCCGGGTGATTATTCATGTTACAGCCACTGTATATGTTCTCCAAACATGCATCGGGAGTAATTTATCAGGAGAACAGCAAGAGAAGGTAAGAGAAGATACGGCAAAATGATTATCCTGAACTGCAAAGGATGAATGGCGACAAAAGAGCAAACAAAATAAATACGCGAAACAAAAATGCATTATTTATTGAACAATATTTTGAACACGCCAATTTCAAGAGATTCAAAATTTCACATCCTTCATTAGTCTCATTACGAAGAGATTTTCATATACGTGGATAATCTAGCCATTGTATAATTCTTACTTTATGTGTAGTTATTAACATTATTATTTCATACCATGCACGTCGTCGTTATGAGGTCGTCTCTTTTTGATGTGATATTCCGTTTTGTTTTTAATGTGTACCTTTGTCTCAACATTTATTCCTTTTGTAAAATGTTGCATCTTAAAAAGCATATTAAATAAAAATAAATATAAAAAATACATCAATTTGTAATTGTTATTTCTTTACTAGCAAATTCGTTTGAAATATTCATCATCATCATTCCCTTTCCGCACCTTATGATGCATACGGCACTGCATTGGTACACCAATTGCAGCGTAACCTTGATCATTTTTGTAACATAAAGGTAAGATGATCAGTCTCACATTTTAGGTACCAGTTCGGGACTATGAAATATTTGTAGTGCATAAACACCTTTTTAAATGAATATTTCACATCAACCATGTCGGGAATCGAACCTGAGACCTTTCGCATGGTAGGCAAACGCGCCGACCATTGCACCATGAGACCGATATATACAATATGTATTTGAAATATTCGATAGTAATTTGAATTAATCATACGTATTTTAGAAATACGTTATTGCGTTAAAAAAAAAACAGCGTTCGTATCATTTACACAAACACATTTTTTTCAATTTCATTTTGATACAACGTGTATACCTAATAATTTTATATGTATACACAAAAATTGTCTTACCTCAATTGTAAAAAAAACGTTTTAATGTAAGTGATTTTTCAAAACTTTATCTTTCATTAATAGGAAAAAAATATTTATTCCGAAAATCACGTGACCTCAATTTTAAGAATTTAAAAAACTCAATTTTTTGTATTTGTGTCGGATCAACAGATAGTGAACGATGAACTTTTTTAAAAAAGAATAACCCGCTCCCGCTTAGCCTCTATTTTGAGGCTTGTCAGCAGGTGGGATAGAAGTGATATGAAAGTAGGTAATGAAAAATACACCACAACACCCAGACCAAATGAGAAAAAAATATTTTTGGGATTTTCTTCTTGGAACTGGCGGGAATCGAACCCGCTACGCCAGTTCTACAGTTGGCCATCTATCCAACTGCACCCCGGTGCCTGTTTGTGATTGAGTTAATTTTATTTTTTTTAAATAGTGAAATAACACATATTTTTTTTTTTAATAAATTATTTATTACCTAAAAGGGGTAGATATCAGTACTCGATTATATACTAACTGTTTTAGAAATTACTATGCAATATTAAAATGTTAATGCATAAGTTCCTTTTTACTTACTTAAATTTTGCATATTTCTAGATGATTTTGGTACGTACCCTTTTGCGGATGGAGAATTTCGAAGGGACAAGTGGAAGGGGGTAAGGGGTGTGCGTGGGAGGAACACTTTCATCATTATTCCAAGTCATTCAATCCACACATTTCAGATGAAACAGCAAAACCCCTTCAGCAAAAGGGAGAACACAAAAACCTAAGCGTTTTACTGTATGCATTAAAAAAAATTGCATTTATATCGAATGCCTCAAACTTCGCTGGATGATTTAATGATGACTTTAAATAGCAATCTTGTCTCTGAAGTACAACGTATTTACAGAGTGAACAAAAAGGATGTTTTGGTTCTTAGTCATGTCAAATGATGATGGCAAACCAAAGGGGAAATGACATTCGTGTGAAATATTTTGAACCTTTGTGTGCAGAATCCGCTTCCATTCCTAATATGAAATTAGAAGATTCTTCACAACGCGCAACGTTTACATCACATTCTTTTAATTATCATTTGATGTTGTAATGTGAAAAGTGACGCATTGTTTGATTTGAATAATATTTATTAAATAAAGACGATTGGTTAAATTTTTTTTTTTTAGGATAATTGAAAACGTTATTGAAATCACTACTTATCAGTTTATAGGTCATGAAGCCCATCACTGAAGCCTTTTAAGCTGTAAAAATATAACAATATTTTATAAATAAAATAATATTTTCAATTTCGATTTTAATTATTATAAAAACAACATTAAAATACAGTGCAGTGAATTTTAGTGTATAAAAAATATTAACCAATATTAATAATTTTGGAGAGCTATGTTAAGAAAAAAAAATAGATTTTAACATTTTATTAAAAATATAAATGAAAGAACCCAACGTTATAGAAAACACAATATTCAAAAGTATCATTTGTTTGTTATACCTATACGTATTTTTTTTTTTTTATTGTAAAAATTTCAAAGATTCTTTAAATGTCTTTAGAGTTTTTAGGAATATTATTTACTAACCTTACTTTCGTTTAGAAATTTCGTCTTATTGTAAAAACAAGACCAGATTTTTTTGTTAACAGAACAATAGTCATATTCACATCATGAGGAATAAAAGAAAATTGGAAAGATTGTCGGCAAAAAAATAGTAAATTCAAAGTGGGCACATATGCATGGCCGAAACAACATTTAATAAACATCCAAAAAAATAAAGGAAAAATAATTGTCTCAACATTTTTGCATCAGTATTAATTTTTTTTTTATAAATGCATTGCAAATATCAGCTGAAAAAGTATTAACTAATATATGGAAAATGAAGTAGTGTTCATTTGAATTAATATAATAAATGTAAATAATGTAAGCACTCGACACCATTACTTTTGACTTTATTATTTTTTTAATAATTTATATATTTTTTATTTGTTTTTGGTCAGACAGTAAGAACTTGCTAGCAGCGGTAAGTTCAAAAACGAGGAAGACCGAGAAAGACATGGCACAATCAAGTCCGTCAAATACTTAAATATGGACATGTCAAGAGTAGAAAAATTCGTGATAGTTTGTTTGTTGTTTGTTGGTAATAATTTTTTTTCTCTGAAATTGGTTTAAATGTTTCAATTACCTTTATCGGATAAAATAATATTTATATTCTAAACATTTTTTTAGCAAATACTCAGATTTTATTCTTTTTTTATCGCCTTTTTGTAATTTGTATCCAAGAGATCTGATGCTTAAAGCTCTAGTAATTATTTCTGCTTATGTTTTCACACGAAGATTCAGTAATTTAACGATTCACTTTTATCGTTCGTATGTGCCTTAAACTACTTAATGCAATGATCACTCACAACATCTACCAAGAAGTAATATTTTTTATTGTATAAGAAAAATAATTGGATAACACTTAAATGCAGAATATGACTTAACAATTAAGTACCTTATGGTTTTATAAAACATCATTAAAACTTTAAAAAGGTATTTTAATGAAGCACTTTTTGTTAAACACCTTAATTTATGGATAGTTTCATTAACTAAAAACATTTAACACACATTTGTTGATTACAGAGACACAGTTTATAGTGACACAACCAGGGTCCCTATTACAATGGGAAGTTAACAGAGTTATCTTCGAATGTATTAAAAGAAAAACGAATATTTTTGTACGAAAATGAGTATATTTGCACAAACATATAAAGTATCTTCGTTGGTAACCTATGAACATGTTAAGAAGAAAACTTAATTTTACTTTGTAGATACAATTGAAGATAAATGCTAAATTCCCATTGTAATCGGGGCCCAGGAATGACCTATACCTGTGAACCTGCCCTGACTCACTAGAAAATCCGTGTTTAGTGGGGCACTTGCAATGCATTCATAAACATATACGCACATACAAATTATCACATGCCCAAAAAATTCATTGTATTCAGAAAAAAATCTTCTACACCCGAGTTATTAAATTTCTCTCTTCCTGGTAGACTTTTCTTATTAAAAACATTATCTTCTGTCATTCTGCTAAAAAAATGTATTTTAAATTATTTTATTTATTATTTTCCATTTATTTTACAGGTAAGAACAATAATATTATTTATTGTTTAAGCATTTACTTTGTGGAAAATCATTTTGAATTTATTTCAAATGAAGTACTTTGTAATTTTTACCACATAAGAGTTTAATATATTATAACACAACTAGTTTCAGGTATTCTGAATTACCCATCATCAGGTGTAAATATAAACCAAACTTAAATAAATACACAGATTAGTACTTAGGTCGGATGGAAGGGGCAAGGCAATGTGTGGTGGAGGGGGTAAGAGTTTCCGAATTATTGGGAATATTGATAGCAGGGGTGAAAAATTTTAGAATTTAATATTATTAATTAAAGTTTTCTCAAAAATTTATTTACCAAGTTATTTATTATTATACCTTTATTAGTGACAGAATGTAATAGCTTAATTTTATGGGAATGAAACAAATGGTTTGTATCCATAATATGTATCCATAAAATGTAATAATTTTTGTGGCTATTTTCAACGAGTTGTAAATAACTCACTATTAGAAAATGGAAATCAAGTTGGGGTAGGGTAGGGTTTGAACGTCGGACCTTTGGCCCGTGAGTCCGCAACACTAGCCACGGGACCACAACCCGATTCATTTGCAAATTCAAAAACTAGAGCTAGGAAAGTCCACGGTTCTAGTAAGTCAAAGTCCGTGGTAAAAATTACAAAGTGTTTCATTTTTAATAAATTCAATCAGAACAATAATGACTGTAGATTTTATGTAAAATATATTTAATAACGAAGGCAATATCGAAATACAGATATTTACCGGGCTTGTGACCTGTTGTTGGTCGGTTTAAGTGATCACATAACATATTGTGTAATATTAACAATAGTGCTTAGGGTTGAACATGATTATTTTATTGATTATCCCATTTGCTAATGTTGAAGATGAGATTGTAGCAATTTTTTTACGTTCTAGGTATTGAATCTTTCTATCATATTATAGTGATTTTTTATTATTTGACAAAATGTTTTGCCCGTCATAATTATGTCACGTTATTATAAATAAATTTAATGTTAGTTATTTATCATGTATAATGTAATAAATAAATAAATAAATAAATAAATAATAAATAAATGTAACAAAAAAGGTCCTGCCTGAATACAACGAATTCCTAGCTTGGACCTAAAACAAAAAACATCTATAATTTCAAAAACAGTAAAATAAATAAATATACGTAAGTACCAGAAATGAATCGGAATGAATACGTGAGAGAGCGTATGTATGTACTTCTATGATTTTATGTGTGTAAGCATATGTGATTTTTACTTGTTTATGTTATGCCAGATACAATATCTTTTTGGGTTCATTTAAACAATATATTAACCACGAAGCTTATTTTTAAGATCCCTTATCTTTTATTGAATATACACACCATAACATGTGACCACACTTCTCTGGGGTACGTAAATCTGAAAGGCTTGTGAGATTTCCTCTACGGATATGTATGGACAGTGCACAAGGAACGAATATACTAAAGTCCTACGCTTTCCGTTACATAGATGAATGAAACTGGTTTATGGATATTTATAAGCACGCAATTACTCAGTATGTGTAGCTCAATACATTCGCTTAACTGGCACGCACAACCGGTAGAATCTCATTCATACTTCTTACTATATTCGCAAAGCATCATGAATGAATTGATGAACTTAAATATCTCTTGAATAGTTTTGGTAAGTAGACTGTTTTGTCTTTCTGATAACCATTCTCTTTCTGATCACACTGGTGATGAAAATTCAGCTCTTGAATTACTGTGAAGTCTGATAACTATTTGATTTGATAAATGATTTAACAGATTTAAAGGCCTTATAAAAACTTAAACAAAATTGAAAAAATGGTTTTTTTTGTTAAACAGATTGCGTGAAAAAAATAAGTGAAAAATATTACTTAGTTTTACATTTTCAGTTGAATAGAAAGAAATTAAAGCAACTGAATAAAAAACTAGACAATTTCAAACTGACTTAATTTTGAAGTAAAATATATAAGTTAATTACGCTTGTTGATAAACATCGGAGTTAGCGTTTTTAGTGAGAGATGAAGAAAGAATGACATTCATGATAGTTACTGAATAGTAAACCTTAACACTTTAGTATGATTTTAATTCTAAAAAACATATTTGAAAACGCACAAATAAACTAGCATTTTTTGTAAGAGAGTGAAATTTCGATAGTGACTAAATTATGAACTTTATTTTTTAGGCTAACTTCGATTTTATAGCAAATAGCTAAAACACCGGAAAAAAATTAGTAGTTCATAGGGGAAAAATCTGTTGAGTTGAGTCGCATTTTCAGTTGACGATAACGAAAAAAATGCAATTTATTATAGTTATCAAATAGTAAACTTATTTTTAAGCTGACTTTAAAGCTGAGGTAAACATCAGCTATTTTAAGATAAATGAAAGTAACTTTTATAAGTTTTTTTAGAACAAACAGCTGATCTTACATACTCAGAGAAAGGGAGCATGAAAATACAATAAGTGATAACAACAAAATACTGAACATTTACTTTTCAGACTGACTTTAATTCTGAAGTCAGTATTGGCAGACATACCAGAAATGAATAAATGTAAAGACCAAATAGCTTCAGGCAGTAGAGGCGATGTTCCAGACCCTCCTACACACTGAAGGCATTTGTTAAGGACCCGCTTATTATGATTATATGGTGGAAGGACCTACATGTATGCTTCACACAAAATTATTTATTCAATGTTTCTACCTTTGTATGCAAAAATAAAAATAAAAAAAACACCTGCATGATGCATGTGTTTATTAAAAAAGACTTAATGTCGAGGTAGAACAGCCGAGCGATGGACCTTATACGCATTTCCATAATCATAACTATTTTATTATACCCTTATTCACAGCCGATGGTACATAGGGCACTGCATTTGTATACTAAATGTATAACGTATCGATTACCCAATTCAAGAATGCTAAGGAATAAATTTTGCATCTTTCTGAGATAGTTAAACAGAGTGAAAACACTCCTTCAAAATACCCAAAAACCATTTCAAAGACAAAATTCTTCCTATTTGAATCGTTTCTGGTAAAAATATTTTATTTTATTGAAGCGATTAGTTTATCGTGCGTAGTATTGGATTTCAGTAACCATGACTTAATTTAGTCATTACGAAAAAAAAAAAATTTTGTTCGATTTCACTGTTATTATACATACAGGTTCTACATGGTGCTTTCACCTAATTCTCGTTTTCTTGTATGACAGTGAAGAAAATACAGTTTAAGAATTAAATACATTTCGGAAGTAGAACATAATATATTAACATTTATTTTTATCTTTCTTCTTTCGATGCAAAGTATAATTTTCCAATCTTACTTCGTCTCCACCTATGCGTTCCATTAATTTTGTCACCAGGAAATTCACAATTCGTTAGTTAACAGGTTCTTATCTAGCTGGGCAGCAAATCGTAAACTACTATTACAAAAGTATCAATCATCATCATCGTTTTTCTCTTAGTGCCCAGTGGTGCATGAGGCACTGCATTGGTGCTTCAATTGCAAAGCATCTCGATCATTTTTGTTACATGGAAGGTAAATTGATCAATCTTATGCTTTAGTTAACAGTACAAGAACAATGCGATACTGTATTCAGGAAGGAAACTCAAATTTACCCAAAGCTGTGATAGAGTCCTGGGAGACTCTCTGTTAGCCACGCAATTTTAAGGAATTTACTTTCAACATATATATTTATTTTCTGCTAAGTGATTTTAATCAAAATCTATGATAGAAAAGAGCATGCAATCAATAAATATACACGATTTACCTACCCTAGTCTACATCAATGCTTCAGTCACAAGTTTATTGAAAAACAATGTTTAAATATTGAATCAAGTTTGTGATCTCTGGCGGCCTCCGTGGTGTAGTGGTCAAGACGCTTGACTCACGCACGGAAGGTTCCGGGTTCGATTCTCGATGAGAACACAAAAATTAAAATGTGATTTATCTCAAACCTGGGTGCTCTGTTATGTAATTCACCACTGTATTTAGGCCTCCTGGCCTGTTGTGGTGCAAAAAAAATTTTTTAAATCGGTAAGTGGTTGTATACAATTATTTACTTATATTGAATGTCATGGCTAGTGTTGCAAACTTACGGATCAGAGGTCTGAGGTTTAAACCCTACTTAATTCAAACTTGATTTCCAGTTTTTAATAGTGAGTTTTTTACAAGCCGTTGAAAATGGAAACCAAAATTGAAATATTTTGGTAAATTATGAGAACGCTAATATTTCTTTACCAACATTTAAAACCAATATGTTATGTCCATCTTGACAGAATACGAACCCATGACTTCAAGTGTGGTAGGCGAACGCGCCATCCACTACAGTACGAGGCAGACTTATCTTCACTCGATTTACTTTTTCGGGATTTTTACCTAAGAGTAGCCATCGAATCGAAAGCATTTGTCCAGGTTTCTGGTTTTCTTTTACAGACAACTTTATTCTTTATCCGCCAATACACAGGAACGTGAACAACATAAATAAACTGAATTGATAAATAACAAAATTCATATTTAAGCACTAACTTTGTGGTAATTCATTATAATAAAATAACTTTATTTTTAACCACTTATTTTTTATGTTTTCTACCAGCCGGTTTCAAACCAATATAAGCTTCTTCATCAAGGTATAATTTACTTATGAATTCTATCGTATTTTATTTTATTAGTGATTACTAAATATTGCACTGAATTTATGGAGTTAATAAAAACAGAAAATATTAAATTTAGACAACTCAGAAATCTTAGAAATAAAAAAAAAATATTCAGAATAAGAAAAATATATTAAATAATCAAATAAACAATATTTCTTTTATTTATTTATTTAACTTTTTTTACATAATGTTATTTGTCCATTGGCGGGCTTATTGCCAAACGGCAATTTCTTCCAACCAACCAATAA
Source organism: Micrasema longulum (assembly GCF_059751315.1). Classification (NCBI taxonomy): domain Eukaryota; kingdom Metazoa; phylum Arthropoda; class Insecta; order Trichoptera; family Brachycentridae; genus Micrasema; species Micrasema longulum. The sequence continues at coordinate 14,689 of NW_028279296.1, forward strand.
AATAAAAGTTTTATTTTTATAATTCAAGTTACAGAACATATTCAATAGAAAAAAAAAAAGATTAAAAGTTAAAAATATATAAAAATAGAAATAAACGTATTTGTTTATAAATTACCTTAAATCAAAACTAGATTATGGGAAACTCAATGGGAAAAAGGAAAAAAGCGGAAAGAGGAAAAGGAAAGATTAAGGAGGAGAGATTAAGGAAGAGAAAGGAGATGTTTCTTCAGACGTGATTTAAACAGAGATAATGTAGTATCTTTGATGGTGGATGGGAGATGATTCCACAGTCGAGCCGCATGGACACTATATGAGTTAGAGAAGAAAGAGGAATTGTGTATGGGTATTAAGAGAGTGCCTTGAGAATGAGAACGAAGAGGTAAACCATGAACTGATAAGCGTTGAAATTTTTCACACAGGCATATAGGAGCGTTAGGACTATGAAGTACATTGAACAGAAGTGAGAGGGAGTGATAGTCTCTCCGCTGTCTAATTTTGAGCCATTTCAGTTGCCATTTTAGTCCACTCCCATCTAGTTTTAAAGATCGTACCCATCTTCCTTCACGATTTCCATTTTAATTTATATTTAGAAGGATAACATGACAAAAAGACTTAACTTTTTAGCTTCATAGGTTTGATGCAATTTCATTATTTTTATTTTATTTTTAAAAAATGTTGACAAAATAAAGTGGTATGTACATACATAATTTATAATAACGTTTCTACTTCTCTAATAGAGTAAAAACTCGTGATTAGAGAGGGAGTTTGTTTAACATTTAATTTTATTTTTACATATAATGGACTCAGTATTGATGTAGACATTTTTAACTGCACGTTGCATTTGTACAGAAAATTTCTTCATGGGGTCGATTATTTGGGACAGTTGCTGAATGTGCATCTTGAGTGGTTTATGCTATGTATATGTGCCGCATGTAATGTATATGTTTGTGTTTGTTTTATATGAGCGTTCATGTGTGTGCGAGGATGGCTCGGAGTGTACATTCGGTATTTTTCATTTATTTTAATTTATTATCTCCATGGAAAACGCAAATGTCACCAATTATTCTTTTCTCACTTGAAATACTTATTTATACTTATTTATTTTTTATTTTTTTGTCACTTTTAATGTTTATATCTTTTGCATAATTTATGAAAACTTATTTGGTCTTTTTATGTTAAAGAATTATTGTTTTTAATTTTTATTATGTATGACTGTATGTTTTCTGAATAACATAAAATAAAATAAAATAAAATAAAATAAAATAAAATAAAATAAAATAAAATAAAATAAAATAAAATAAAATAAAATAAAATAAAATAAAATAAAATAAAATAAAATAAAATAAAATAAAATAAAATAAAATAAAATAAAATAAAATAAAATAAAATAAAATAAAATAAAATAAAATAAAATAAAATAAAATAAAATAAAATAAAATAAAATAAAATAAAATAAAATAAAATAAAATAAAATAAAATAAAATAAAATAAAATAAAATAAAATAAAATAAAATAAAATAAAATAAAATAAAATAAAATAAAATAAAATAAAATAAAATAAAATAAAATAAAATAAAATAAAATAAAATAAAATAAAATAAAATAAACTAAAATAAAATAAAATAAAATAAAATAAAATAAAATAAAATAAAATAAAATATAAACGTATAGGTATATTTATTATATTTAATTACATTTCATTTTTACTCTCTAAAACAGATGATTTAAAATTAGATTTTATATTCTAAAATATACACAATTTTCTACTGTATGAAGTTCAGGATGGGGTAATTTTAAACTTAGATTATAATGTTTTAATATTTGCCATTGATTTTAAAATTTCAGAATGATGATTTAAGTTTTTTTTCCCAACATATTAATAATGTTGTTTGTAAATGTGTAAAGTTAAATTGTTTGAAAATCTGGAGAATATTACATAATCTCTGATCAAATAAAATACGATAAAATTCATTGATTAATTATAATTTGAAAGAAAAGATCGTGTAGCTTTGAAACCGAAAGGTGGAAAGAACAAAAATGTTAAAAATAAAGTTGTTTGAAATGTATTTTAAAAATAATATAGCTGATTATGCTGCAAAGATTTTTCATACCTAGTATAATAAGTACAACAAACAATGTGTATATGTAAATATCGTATAGACGACTAGTCAAACTCGCAATTCACAAAAAAATTATGATAGTTTTTCCTTATTGGTTCCACGAATTCAATTTACACTATCCGAAGACAATGCATTTTAAGGCCTATATCTTCTTCATTCATTATTATCTCATTCAAGATTTATTAGTGCTAAAGGCAAACTAAACCAAACTTTAACCAATTACTATGTCCTAAATACACGTGCTTTGACCTGAGAGCATGAACTGTCTACATCCAAAAAATAATGTGTTAATAATAATATTTTAATTTAAAAGGTTCACCGCAACGTTCTTTTTTGTTCTTGTGATTTTTTTTATCGTAAAAAATAAGAATTAATATTATATGAAAACAATTACCAATATTTATGTTTAATTTTTTAATGGCTGCAATACTCAACTTCTCACGTCCGTCAGATATATGTATTAAGTTTTAACATAAATTATGTCCGTTTTTTGCCAAACAAAAAAATAGAGACTCAAAAATAAAACAAAACGGTTAAGATATACGTCATCCAAAATAAAATTTTCTGCTCTACAATATATTGTCTTAGCTTTTACAGTAAATGTTTTATTTTATTTTATTATTATCCTTAAAAATGAAATGTCAAGTTAACAAATGTGGGAATCTTAGATACCTTATTCTATTCGCTTTCAATCGAGGGAATAAAACTGCCAAAGCTGCTCGCGGTATTTACGCATAGGACGGTGAAGATACTGTAAATGAAGCGACAGCTCGTCGATGGTTTTTGCGTTTCAAAAACTGTAAGACATTTTATGATGGTGGTTTATAGTAGTTTGAACGGAATCTTCACGAATAATGTGGTATAAGCGGTCCTCATCGTACACTACACGAATATCGCGAGCAACTATAGCTGCTTTATTTTCTCGATTGAACGCGATCAAAAAGAGGTATCAAAAATGCTCACTTTGTCTACTAGACATTCCATTTTGAAAGCTTGTTATCAAAAAAAATAATATTGGAAACTTATAAGTAAACATCTTGCTAGCATCTAATAGAGCAAATTTTTTTTTTTTGGAAGGACCGTTTTGTTTTTATTTTACGTTTATTGTCTATTTTACCACTAAATCTTTATGAGATTTGGGAACAATCATTTAAGTCAAAATGCTTTACTTTTCAAGAGACAGTTTTTCTTGTCTCAAACATTGCAGGATTCAAATTTTGAACGTATAACTTTTAATTTTTTACCGTTTTTGCTTGTAAATGTAATTATTAATACTATTCAAATAATTTTTGTGCTTTTTTAAACTTTTTTAGCTTATATTATGTATATGTATTTTTAATACGCTTTTGATATTTTTTTATCCTATATAACACATATTTTGTTAATTATAAAAAAGCTTTTTTTATTCTTGTAATTTTTTAACATTTCGTACTAGTTCAGTTTGTATATATACAAACATAATTTTTAAACTTTTATATATATATATATTTTCCTAGATTGTATAATGAATTCATCATTTTGAATTTATTTCCATACCTTATTTTTATGTTTATTTTGTTATTTTAAAAACTTTCTAAAACCCTTTTAATTTGTAGTGTATCATATTTTTTATTCTGCTTTTGTAAATAATGTTATAGTTTAAAAAATAAAAACGTCTGTAAATAAATATTGTTATCTTCATATCCCTTAATGAGCTTTTTACAAAAACTCCTTGGGAATATTATATAAAATTATGTATTTTATGTTTTAAATTTAATAATTTTTTTTTTGAATTCTAACATTGGAAGAATGACATTTTTTTTCTCCATACTTATAGGAATTGAATTATTGCTAATAATCGTGAATACAAAATTAGGTAATTACTTTTCAATGTTACGTCATTTAAGGCATGATGATTGAAAAGATTCTTCTTCGAGAAAACTGTTTTTGGAGCCGATGACTAGTAAATTTATATTGTGTAATTAAGTACTTTGAAAATATTATCCTCAATAACGTTATTTGACTTACGTGTTTTCGAACATGTGTGAACATAGTTGCATACTATAAGATGAGCAAATAAAAAAATATGAAAAAGTGGGCTTATGTGAGTGTTCTCCCCGTCCATAGATATTTGCATTCATATGATTTACTGCTAGGTTTATCATCAGTCCCGATATTTCAATACTGTCAACATTATTGAGCCCTCTGTCCTGACGTCTCGGTGAAACCTATAATGTCCCGATTTAAACGTATACAGTGCGCTGTTAATCAACAAAAATCTTCCACGGCGGTACTGACAATGAAAGTGAAAATAAGGTGGCAAGCAGTTTCAGCAATTGATGTATCTAAAGAACTTTAAAGAAGCAGAACTTGCTCCGATAGAGCGAAATAGGTTCTGTGAAAGGATAGAATTAAGAATAGTCCAGAAGGAGAGTAGAATCATATTTGAATACATTGGATTGTGCTCAATAATTCCTCCACTTTAAGTCTGCGCGTAATATTGCCAGATCGCGAAGAATTTAATCATAAAACAAATGTAAGGTAAAAAAAAAACTATTTGTTATTTTTTCTAAAAATTTATTGTGCACTCGCAAACATTGATTGACACAACAGAGTAGATAAGTAAAGGGTAATTTAATAAGAGTAATTTTTTTTTTTTTTTGAAAAAAAAAGAAATATTTGCGTTCTTATAATTTACGCAAATATTTAATTTTGAGGGCCATTCTCAACGAGTTGTAAATAACTCACTATTAGAAAATGGGAACCAAGTTGGGTTAGAGTGGGATTCGAACCACGGAGATTTGATCCGTGAGTCCGAGACACTAGCCACGGGACCACAACATTGAATTAATGAACTCTGAACTAACAAATTTAATTTGACATAAAACGGATATTTTTATATCACGTTAAATAATATTGGTTGTTTTAAAGATAATGTCGTTCAAATGTCTCCCACGGCGTTGTTTAATCTGATGTCTAATTTTCATTAATTCTTTTAGTAGATGAGCAAACAAGGGTAAAAAAATTTACTACCCTGGCAACACTAACAAAATTTCCATTTTGTTCCTTCGACAATCTGACAGATGGAAAAATAATTCAATTTTTAAGTAATGCATTTGTTGTATACACATTCATTTGCAAATTACAGATTGATTGCATCCTGCTTCTTTAAGATCCTAGCAGTATTTCTACACTTTAAAAGAACACAACACGGAATAGTTGAATTCAAATCAGGAGTTGCGTACTGAGCGACGTCTACAAAGAAACTAATGGGTCAAAACGTAAACCTACTCATTTATGAGTAGTTGAGTCGCCTTCTGTTTGATGTGCGTATGCGGTTTCTGGACTATTCTTAATTCTATGTGTGAAAGTAATTTTTATTTAAAAAAAATTTTAAATTGAGAGATTATTTCATTTCCATTCCAAGTTATAAAACCATGGTGGAAAAAATAATATCATTGACATTGGCCCTGTAATAAGTAACGATATAAAATGTGGTCTGCTGCCAGGGACTGTAGAATCAATATTGCAGTATTACGTTAAAATAAGGTCATAGAAACATTATGGCCAGTGGTACACCACATTGAACATTTCGTTTATATTTCTAAAAAACCATTAAAAAATTGCCTTTTTTTTACAACATAATATCTTCATTGCAGAACGTCCCGACGAGACCCTAGCAAAATATAGCAACCCTATTTACTACGTATCTTGTATTAGCAAAGTATTATAATAATTTGTCCCATCTAAGCACAGAACTGAATTGTATTGTATTTCAAATGTTGTGAATCTACATAAAATGAATAAATAACTCAACATTGTATTGGTAATTATACCATATGACATGCAAAGAAGACAAAAAAGAGGGAAAAGACAATATGTTTAAAATGAGTTTTACGCAGTGTTTACCGTGTTTAATTGACTAGTTAGGAAAAAATATTATGAAATGTAAGTAATATTCTTATCGCAATAAACTCAGCTTTTCCTTATATAGAGCATAAGGCACAGATCTTTTATGGATATTGCGATCTATCCAGTCAAGAGAATAATAAATATTGAGGTTAATAAACTCATTCTTAAATAAAAAACTTATGTCGTACTTAAAAAACAAACGCACAAACAGTACATAAATTTAATAGTAAAATAGACTTATGGCAAAGCTTTTTGTTATCAGAGATCTGTGATTTTGAGCCTTAATAAAAAAAAACAAATATATTGGAAATAAGTAAGTTTGGTTCTCAGGATTTAAAAAATCCGTGTGTATTCATATAACTATTATGAATTTCTGTAACTGTGTTGTGTAGAAATGGGAAAGGTACCTTAAAGTGTTGAGGCATTTCCGTTCTACACCTATACATCTAAAGCATCTGAAATTCTTCTTGCATTTACACTCTCACGAGTCGCTTTCATCTACGTATATGACTCATCGTAGTAATGCACTTGACTTAATAATTTTGCCATTCTGATTTTCGCTAAACGGTAATATTACTGTTATAACGTAGTAAAAATATTATTTTTAAAACTAAATTTTGATAAATTTGTTTCACTAATTGAAAGATATTCACATTTACCGATATTCAATCATGAGATTTTTTGTTAATAAATATGAAAACATGTAGGTACCTTCTAAAAAAGCCTAAATATATCATTGTAAATCTTAGGGGGCGCTGCATTTCTACTCTAACTGCAGCGATACTTGATCATTTGACACGTGAAGACAAGATAATTAGTCTTACACTTCAGATCATCAGGCATTTAAGGTGATTCGAAACGAAAATATGAAACTAATTACTCATGGATGGTGATTTTATATTTTTTTATTGAAAAATGCCATTTTTACGTTTATTTGCAATGGTAATTTTACAAAACTTGGTTTGCAGAAACTTTACACTATACTGATTGTTACAAATACCAAAGCAATATAATTTAGGTTTTTTTAACAAAATAGTGTACAAAACCAAAAATTACTTTTCATTTTTTTTTTGTTTTGTACACCATTTTGTGAAAAGGACAGAAATTATATTGTCATGGTATTTGTTATAATTAATATAGTGTAAAGTTTCTATAAACCAAGTTTTTTTTAATTTCCATTGAAAATATACGTCAAAATGTCATTTTCCAATATAACATTATAAAAGCGCCATCAATGAATAATTTGTTTGATATTTTTGTTTAGAATCACCTTAAACTGCGTATTTAGCACGAAATATGTTTTTAGTTTTTTTGTGAATATCAAGTTTATGTCAATATCGGGTTCAAACCAAGTTGGATAGCAAGTAATAATTATTAATATTTTATTATATAGTTCAACATGAAAGTGTTATGATCTATTTACTATGTCAAGTTAATTATAAGTCAAATTTTATAAGGTAAGTTTCTTTGGTAGTGTTATATTTTTGGATACACAACCGTTACTAATTTTGGATACCTAAAATCAGTCGATAGAACGAGGAAAATTTTTTTTTTTTTTAAATTATAAGTAAGTTCTTCAGATGAAGAGCTTTTCTGTCTAATTAATCGAAATGCGATTTAGAAAATCCAAGAGATGCTGAGTGTATGGTGTGCTTAGAATTATATATAAAAAAAATACGCATGAGGAAGATTGGGCTAGGTGTAATCAAATGGGGTCGCGAAGGGTTAACAGAATTTAATAAGAAAGCAAAGTTCATTTTCTCTGAGTGCCTGGAATAAAAGTATCTAGTAACGTTATTATCTTTGGCCGTTTTTTTTACTTTGTCCGTTGTATCCAAAATAAGGTACCTACTTTATCCGAAAAAAAATGGACTACCTCAGAGAAATGTTTCGAACCTATTCTTTACAATATTCATACAAACGACCAACCCTTCACCGGCTTAACAAAACAGTTAATGTATGCCGATGACGTAGTCATGGCTGCCCAAAAAGACACATTTTAGATGGAAAAAAGACATATAATGCCATACATTGAAGAAAGGAAACCTTATTAAATGAAACACAAACGTCAGACAAACTAAAACTCGACGTGCGATGATTTTAACACTTTGACATTTGGTGTTTGGCCACGTGACCACGATTGAGTAATCTGTTCAATGCGTTTGCGCGAGTTTATTAATGCGGTCTATTTTCATTGTGATCGGTGCAGTTGCTTAACAACTTTTTATCGACGTTGATAAAAATCTGTAATTGAGCTACTGAAGGTGTCTGGTGATGTCAAAGGCCACGTAGGAGCGCAATTGGAAAAATAAATAAGATGAATCACGGTTTTGTTGTAAAATTGTTTGAGTTATGATAGTAACACACTTTTCGCTCAATGGACATAACGCCCACACAGATTACAGCGAATGCATATTTTCACCAAAGTTTATCAACTTTCGCGGTTGATTGATAATATTTCACGGGTATTCAACGTTTTAATAGCTTTATGTAGGTATTTATATATCAACATAAAATTAGTTTTAATTTAGTCCATATTTAACTTGTAACAGCGAGTTGCTGGCTATTTGAATCGGAATTATTAGACATAACATATTTTCAGGTTGTAAAATAGTTTTCATTGTTGTTTTTTATTGTATTTATATGTTTTAAAAATGCATTTTAAAACAAGAACTTTATTACTAGTAACTAGACTGGTAGATGAAGCGAAACACTTTTTTTTTTTACTGTACATGTATTTTTAAAATCAATATTGTAACATAAAGCTGCAATTGTAGTACCTACCGATGGAGTGCCCTGTTCACAACTTTCTTTCGATAGAGAAATAACGATAATAATTATGATTATTATTATATAAATTCAACTTCAAAATACAAGGGTAAGTTGATATGTAACAACCCTGACCTATTTCAAACTGGATATGAAAAAAAAATTGTGCCTTATTTTTCGACGTAGTCCTACTGGACTTGTATGCACTTCCAGCGACGCCGACGCTCCAACATTTCTAAAGCTTTCTGATAGAGCATTTGTCAAATTTTTCGACTAAGCGTTTTAACTAGCTAAGCGTTATAAACTCTGTTAAAGGATATGAATGTATAAACATATTTTTAAATTATATAAAATTTACTAAGCCCTTTCCTATAAAAACGCATTTTTAAGGCTTACACACACTTACCCTAACACACACAAGCACAAACACTCTCATTTGCATTCGCACACATGAATACAAACGTCGCTCACATAAGTGACCGACTGAAAAGAGATTTTCAGCCGAAACTAATTTCGGCTTCCAATCTTAGTTTGGCCGAAATCGAAATTTATTTAAATAAGTTAAAAGTCCCCTCAAAACGCCCAAAAGTAAGATTTTTTTTTGGCAAACTTCACGAATCCATCAAAATAAGTGTTTGATAAAATTCACAATGATATAAAAGGAATAAATTTAATGAGTAAATCTGTTTATTTTAAGCACTTTTCTGTAACTTGTTACGTTATAATAAAAATTTTATGCAGCTATTCTTCAATTTACGCTATAAGAACATTAACTTATTTACTACAAAGGTATTGCAAAAATATAAGAACTACAATCCAAAGGTCACAAGCCAATAATCGGACTAATTCCGACCTCAGGTTTCGGCTAATCTGAAGTTTCGTCCAATTTTATCCGAAAACGAAACCAAAACTTCGATCGGTCACTAGCACACGTACAATTATGTAAACTCTCTCATTATAATACATAATGTTCAATTGTATTAACAGTGAATTTCATTGTTGATTATGATTAAAACTAGTATTGTTAATATATTCCTATATATTGTTATGTAATTAATGTAAAAGTTCTCAATACATTTCATGTTACCTTATTTGAACTGTTCTCCATCTTTGTTGCAACATGTTAATATATTGTTGTTAAAAATTGAACGATATTCAATTTACCATTTATTATATAAAATATGCCCAGTGCTTACAATACATAAAAAATTCTATGTTTATGCGTACATATCTACTTAATTATTGAAAAATACAATTTACAACATTATAACAATAATTATTTTTTCAGTCAAATAAATAAGATCTTGTGGTAAATTTAAATTAAACATTTTGAGTTTGACCAAATGTTTATGGACAAAAGACTGGATTTCACTCAGTAAAGAATAATTCAGATTGACAATTTACAACTTAAATTATCTTAAAATGTTGTAATTTAACCAATTCGTTTAAGAAGAAGCATAACTTTTTTTTAAAATATTTTTTTTAAGCGTTGTCTAGTATGAAAATACTCAGTTGGATCTCTTGTCGATATTAAAGATTTCAACTACTCAACTTCACCAAAATCTACAGTGTAAGTACATTTCTCCATACACCCGTAACCGCTTTAAAGACCGTGAGTCCTCCTATTGGTTTCACTCAAACAAAAAAGGAATGTTTTTTTGTTAATAAACGAGTAACTCTTTGAAAAATTTTAATTTCATATATCGTGATTTTAATTGAATTTAACTCTACTACTTTCACAGTGGGTTTGAAAAATTATTTGTAGGGCCTTTGTCGGATATTGTCATTCATCCTCATGACCATATGGCAAACACAAATGGTAGCATGAACTGTATTTACTTGTATCACGATAGCATATGTCCATTACAATAATTTAATAAATGTAATGAACTAAAATCAACAGATGGATGAATTTGAACATTCAAATATAGAAAAATAAATCATGTTACACATTGCGTAAAGTGGCTGCTTGAACCAGCCAATCGCAGGTCACAATCCCTGTAAATGCCTAGATTTACATATTTCCATTTCTCAAATGTTCTCCATCTATGTTGAAATTTATCAAAAGTATTTTTTAGTGTTACTTTTTATGTTTCTATTTAAAGGATGTAGGATACAAAGGATAAATGACAAGTTTCAGAGTTTTAAACAAATTATGGTATCTAATAGCAGTTCACACGATTCACATTTCTGTTCAATAAAATTTGACTCATGTCAAATTTTACAGCGTTCATGGGCTTTATTTTTCAAGATACTTGAATAAAAAAAAAAAGCATACAGTGGATAAAATATGAATGTCAGTTAGTTATTTTAGTCAAAGTATTCGGTTATGGGTCGTATCAGTTTGAGGCATCTAGTGGAGTTCCTCAGGGATCTCCCTTAGGTCCTGTTTTGTTTTTTCTTTTCGTTAATGATATTGTATCGATATTCGAGGGAGTGGACATTCTTTTATTTGCTGATGACCTGAAATTATCTAAGACTATTGCTTCTGTTAGTGACTGCGAATCTCTTCAATCAAACCTGGTGAGTCTATATACTTGGTATCAGAGAAATGAGCTCTTTCTTAATATTGACAAGTGCAGTGTTATTACGTTTACCCGTAATAGAACGTCAATCAACTTCTCTTATAATATCAATAACACAGATCTCGTAAGAGTTACAGAAATAAAAGATTTAGGTATAGTGTTCGATGACAAGTTGTCATTTGCTCCACACATTGATGCAGTTACTAACAAGGCAATGAAGTGTCTCGGATATTTGCTGAGAACAGTGAAGGATTTTAATTCCATAGATTCGCTTAAATCTTTAAATGTTGCCTTAGTTTGGAGTAAATTAGAGTATAATTCAATAATTTGGTCACCTTGCTATAAAATACATAACATAAAATTAGAAAAAGTCCAACATAAATTCCTTCGTTCATAAATTTTAAACTGAATATTCCTGTTGACCAAATCGACTACAACTTCCTATCAAATAATTTAAAATTGTCTACTCTCTCGAATAGGAGAATCTTAACCGATTTAGTAAACCTATATAAAATAGTAAATAGCGCGCTGGACAGCCCTGATTTAACGGGACTGGTTAATATTAAAATACCTTCCCGCCGCACACGAAATAAGTCGGTGTTTGTCGAGGTGTCCAGCGGGTACAACTACTATGTAAATTCACCTATAGCTAGACTCCATCGCCTTGGTAATGAATATGGCGATGTTGATATATTTCGTTACTCATTGAGCATATTCAAGACCAAAGTACTACAGGCGACCGACGCGACGGAGTCTAGTGAATAAATCTTCGATCATATTCATGTATGCTTAAAAGTTAGCCCGTGTTATGTTTTATATTTTTAGTTTTTAAAACCCTTTTCAGTTTTCAACATTTTGGATAACTTTACTTTAAATTTTAGTTTACCGGTGTAAGAAAAATAATAAATAATAGTTATGTTTTATTTGAATCCTACTTGCCTTATATTATAAACATAATATAATGTATATATTATGTCTTAATAGTGTATTATGTTAACTATGTAACTTTATTTTTAAATTTTAAAAATATTTTTTGAAAATTTTTATATTTGAAAAAATGATAATTATGTTTAATGTGTAACTTTTTCTTATTATATAGTATGTATAATGTAAAAGCCCCATGGGCGTCAAAGAAAAGAAAAATATTTTTTTTTTTTTTTTAAATACTGGAAAGAAAGCGATAATTTTTCATTAATAAAAACCATTTTAAAGTATATAAACCCGTACAGATTATTTACACTAAGCAGGTTTCTTTATATTTATAAGATATTTAAACTTCCAAAAGTTCTATCTTGAAACTTCCTTTTTTGGCATTCATCATTTATATTCTGAACCCTTCATTTTTCAATAATTTATTTATGAATAATTCATTAATTTTATTTAATTCTGATACAATTTATAAAAAAATATCCTTTTGGATAGTCGTATTAATTTATTCAATAATCTATAACACAATCATTCAATGTGCGTAAACATCCATTACGCTAATCCTATTCTGATATTATTTATGAACCTGTGCCTGCGGTTTGAATTATACCTTTAATCCTGCAATTCCTGCCCGCACAAAAGAGTCTGGGGGATTACGTAAATGCGCAAAATATTTTAGTGAGTGAGAATTAATGGTTAGATGCCATAAAATGTAATTTCCACGGTGTAAACTCAGATACCCGGACTTCATTCATAAAATAAAACGCCCACGTATCCACATACATACGTAATGTAAGTGTGAAATCAGACATTATAAATCAGGCATGGGCAATCTTTTTCTGGTCTAGGCCAGATTAATTTTATTTCTCTGAGTTAGGGGCCGGAATACAAAATAACCATCCACATACAAAAAACGTGAAGAGGTTCTTTTTATTAGTCAGCTGTCACCATAAAATCACAGTAATCAAATAAAAAAATAGAAAATGCTTTTATAACTAAAAAAAGATGTGTTAGGAAAATGGTGAATGCTGATTACCTGGCAACATGTTGGCCAAGTTTTATAATATTGACAGTTATTTACAATATCGATCTTTATTTAATTATATTATCCAGACCTACGTATGTCTATAAACAAGAAAAAAGTCACTTTCGCGACACCAGAAATAAAAATAAATTAAAAATAACGTTTTCCGTAAAATCATTTGTCCCAAAAGGCATGGCCGTAAAAATATATAATAAGCTACCAAAAGAAATCAATATGATCAAAGTAATTACAAGAGTGTTGAAATAACAATAATTTGGGTTTGTCGAAAAAAAAATATTTTGTCTCAGAGTATTGTAACAAAACCAACTGGCCACGAAGAAGTTTAAAAATCGGAATATTGTTTTTAGGCGTCGCGTCGCCAGGCATGTGAAATAAATCGATCTGATGAATCTCTTCACAACATTAAAGGTTTTTTTTTGTAGAAAGAACAAACTGTGCCCTTTCGACAATAGCTGATTGGGGAAAAAAGGTTAAACTTAACTTCTCAGAGGAAAAAACAAAAGCGATGTTAGTAACCAAAAGAAAATAAACTCTTCCTTATTTATTCATGAACGGTGTAAAGCTAGCTCTTGCTGACTCTATTAAGGTATTAGGTGTAACTGTAGACAAGCATCTCAACTGGTCACTACATGTGGATAACGTCTGCAAGAAAGCTGCCAATCTTTCTGGAATGCTTGTGAGAGCGGCAAAACCAACATGGGGGTGCTCTACTGTGGTAATGCAGCAAATATATTATGGTGCAATTGAACCTCTTGTTACATATGCGGCCAGCTTATGGGGTGAAGCGGTAAAAAAGAAATGCTATAAAAAAAAACTTGACAGCTTACAAAGACAATTTGCCATAAGATCTTGTAGAGGATACAGAACCATTTCACTCATCTCTGCTCAAGCTCTAACAGGGTTTACACCGTTAGGCCTTAAAATTCAAGAAAGGAAAGACATTTATAATGTCAAGAAATTTGGTAAGCTGTATTCCATTCCAGATGATCGCAAGTATCAAGGAACTGCAAACTATTTCGATTTAACTCACCCGTGCAAAATAATTTCCGAAAATATTATTTTACTTGATAAAGATATACCTCCTTATGCTCCCAACGAAATTAGAATCTTTACGGATGGTATCCTGCTCGACGGAAAAGTGGGAGCGGCATTCGTTCCTTTTGAGAGTGATAAAGAATTACCAGGCAGAACGTTTAAATTAGATAATTTCTGCTCAGTTTTTCAAGCTGAACTACTCGCAATACGAGAAGCTCTCGAATGGTTATTAAAGAAACCACCAGAGAGATGGGTTATTGCAAAAATATTATCAGATTGTCGTTCGGGCGTTCAAGCTATAACAGATACTCGGTCGGTAAATCCATTCATTGTAGATATTCAGAGTAAAATTAAGCATCTAAAAGTAAGAGGGATGAACATTTAAATATGCTGGATAAGAGGACATGCTGGTATCGTAAGAAATGAGAGAGCGGATGAACGAGCAAGAGCCACAACTTGTAAAAGAACGGCACTTTTTTTCTCAGAATTTCTCTTTAACTTTGCTAAACGCTGTATAAAACAAAATACGCAGCAGCGTTGGGAGGATCATTACCGCGCTTCTTCTGCAGGTAAAATCACTAAAATGTTTTTCCCGACGCTGGCAGATGCAGCAAACTTCCGTCATCATCACCAAAGTACTTTCGAAACGACCAAAATTTTTACCTGACACGGGGCTATGAGAAGTTATCTATATAGGTTTAAATTAAGGAATGATGACTATTGTCCATGCGATGATATTTTTTCACAAAGTATAGAACATCTGTTATTTCAGTGCCCATTTTTCAGTTTGCAACGCCATAATCTTGAAGCAGAATGCAGGAAAGATGGAATATCCTTAACAGATATCCACACTGTAGTAAAAATTAGTTATCACGCGCCATTGTTCTTGAACTTTGCAACAATGGTGATTGGACTCATAAAGGTAATAAACTAAAATCAGTGATCGAACATCCCATTTCCATGACAAACAAAAACGATTTTTTCCGAGTACCTTAGCCTTGTACATGACATGTAAGGCCACTAAATGCAGGGGTCCAAATATATATATAAAACAACAAAAAAAAAATCAACAGATGGACGAATTGAAGAAATACGGATGTTCAAACTTAGGCAAAATGATGAATGTTACACAGTGTGCAAAGTGGCCACTTAAACCAGCTAGTAACAGGTCATTGGCCCTGTAAATGCCTAGACTTCCATATTCCCTTCTGTTAAATATTCTTCGTCCCTATTACAATTTGTTGGAGTTGAAATTGTTTTTAATAAATCATTTTTACTTTCTCATTAATAAATATTTGTAGTCATTGGAGTAAATGTAAATGTCTTGAATATAATTATTGTAAATAAGCCCCATAATTATTATAATGTTTTTGGAGTTTATTAAAATTCTTTGATTTCTTTGTTTATTGTCCTCGTGAATAAAAAATGCACAGATTAAAAACGCTCACAAGTCATAGCTTTTAGTTGTATCTTGTTAAGAAACATTATAGTAAAAAATCATCTCAAGCTTGCTGATAATTTTATGTATGTGTATGGATGTAAAACAAATAATTAATCAGTCACACGTTCGAGATTTTTAGATCATGAACGAATTTTGGAATATACGAAATTCCACATTTTCGCAGGCCGAACCAAAACGCTTTACGGGCCGGGCCGGATGCGGCCCGCCTGCCAGGGGTTGCTCACACGCGTTTTAATGATAAACTGAAGAAATTTATTGAAATAAATGAAAGTAAACCAATCTTCAGATGTGGTATATTTCTTAACATATTTTTCTCTACGGTGTTTATAATACTTAATTAAATTTAATGGGTAATATGCAAAGTGCTGGATGTCTTATATAAGTGCATAAATATATCGTATGTGCACTGTGCAAAAAGAAATTGCGTTAAGCATCGACTCCCTGATTAAATAAAAAAAAAAAAAATTATTCAAAACAAACATATATAATCAATTATATACACTGGTTGATCCAGACATGGTTGATTTGTTTTTTTTTTTTAAGGGTGTTTTCACACCATAATATTTTTTAGTCCCTGCACTGGTACCTGAAGCGTAATACTGATCATCTTACCTTAAGGTTACAAAAAACTCAACAGGACAGTTTAAATATCTTGTCAGTGGAGATAATTACACATTGAAACTGGTTGTACTACTATTTCATATAATGCAAATAACCTAATTTTCTTTTGTGTTACTTGGATTATATTTAGTTTTTTTTCATTTATTTATTTATTGTTTGATGTTTCCAAATCGTACGGTATAAAATATTTTACAAAATACTCATTAACCTCTGAATAACATTCCTA
Source organism: Micrasema longulum (assembly GCF_059751315.1). NCBI lineage: Eukaryota > Metazoa > Arthropoda > Insecta > Trichoptera > Brachycentridae > Micrasema > Micrasema longulum. The sequence goes on from NW_028279296.1 coordinate 31,310, forward strand.
GGAGTTACTGTAACTTAATTCGGGACTTTAACAATATTAACACATTTTTTTATAAAGTACATATTTAAACAAACAAAGGAACCAAGCAAGTTAAACATACTTATAACTAAAATATATCACAACAATATAAAAACCAAAACTCATTTCTTACACAAAACAAATAAATACATAAAATTGCTTTCAAGAATGGGGGAAGTGGTAAATCTAGGACAAAGGGAGATAATGTCGTTAACATTACATGCCACGCATACGATGCAACCATAGTGGCCGAATCAGAAGATGAATCCAACGCATGTTAATCAAGTTTTATCTGGTATATCGTTAATTTAACATAAGTAAATATCTCAGGTTATAAGTTTTCCCTCTATATTTCATGACATGAGTAATGTCGCGAATAATTATTAAATAATAAATGACATAAGTTTAATTCCTGACGACTACAACATATCTATCTCAGTTAGTAAAACATTTTTTTTTAAATTTCTTAGTATTTAAATCTTAAAATCTTGAGTCACGGCATCTATTCGTATTTTTCAATCCAATATACCAAGAAAATGCCTAGGTAGAAATCACTATAGTTTTTCTAAAAAAATTTTCACGCATTTGAATTATTTAAAAAAATGATTTTTTATGCTTTTCTTTTTTATGATTTATGTGCATGTAGTACAAAGATTTAACTTAAAGTCAATTAAAACAAAATAAAGGAAATTTTCCTAAGAAAGCTATAAATTGAAATATTTGAATAGTTTTATAAAAATACTAGGCTGGTATTATTTAATTTAATTTTATAATGAAAGAACAATTATGCTTCTTGAAACCAGTACTCGTTATTTGATAATTTATAAAATGTATTTTTGCTAGTTTTCTGTGTACGCTCGCTTAAATTATATATGAAAATTAAATGAATAAAAATCGTAATGTGTTATATATTAAACATATTCATGAGAGGATAGTTCTTGAACTGGGAATGCCCGTTAAACAGAATAAAAAATGTCTGTTCGGTTAATGCTATATTACAATCAAGTATGCAAAGTGATCCAGTTATTAGGAGCAGTCGTTGAAATAAAGTTGTTGCCCGTTCATTTTAAACATTCGCTATGAACAAATGCGCAAAAAATCACTGAGTTTTATTTCACTCTACAGCAGGTTATAAAATGACATCATCAAATGGAAAACAAAAAAGCCCAAGACCAGGATGCTCCCAAAAAAATTAAATCGGATCAGAATATTCTAAACACGTGGTCTGTATAAGAGAGGATGATTTGTACTCGCAAACACGGTGTTTAGTATTTTATTGAATATTGCATATAATAGAATAAAAAAATTCATGCAAAACATTAAGAAATAGATACTGGAGGTGGAATGCGCACCGATTGAGTGGATCAGGCCAAAGAGGTAGAAAGATATTTTTATTTACAGTGTTTTTATTTGTGAGTTTTATGTGTTTTTATTATGTTTTATAGGTATTTGATATAAGGGTTAAATTATATTCAATGTTCCATAAGGCATGATTCAAAATTGTATAAAATGACTTCCTTGGCAAGGGACACCCCCCCCAGTGAGGGAGAGAAGATTATAATTAATGTAAAAAAAAGTAATACGTAAATTGCAAAAGAACAAAAAAAAAATTTGAAAAAAGATGAATAAAGAGCCCGTATAAGGAATAAATACTATAAGACAATTCGCCACCCCAAAAGTACGCTGTGGTTTGTCTAAATCGATCATTTTGCAGTAGAGCAAAATTAAACATTTTAAAATTTGTTAACGTTCAAATGTCCAGGATTTTTTTTATGGTATTTGCTCATTCACAAGAGAAGAAGAGAAAAACACAGTAGTTTCACAATTACTGCAGTGTTCTTCTCGATATTTGACTCAATTGATTTCAAAGAATACTAAAGTTTGTAGTATATTTCTTTTTAAAAAAATCAAAGAGACTCGAGTACGCAAGTATCTGTAGAAAAATGTGGTTAAAGTGGATTTATAATTCAAAACAGCAAAATTAACACTCATGACGGTGTTTTTCTGGAGTTGCGAAATATATGTCGAAAAAATCTAAAAGCTTCCACTGTTAACGAAAAGGCGGACTGTAAATGAAAATCGAATTTCATTCAGTTTTCTTAATTCGGAAATATTTGAGAAAGGATAGGAATACAGAATGGATACCTACCTTTAATACAATCTCAAAGCTCTTCAATTTTTGGCACTGGATCACAAATGAACTTTAATATAACAATGTTTTCCACGACACGCGACGATTCCAACCACTGTTTTATCCGATTTTATGTGAAGTCAAAAATGTTGTTTTGTTTTTGTTCTAAATCCGAATCTTCTTATTTTGAATATCTTCTATCTTGATGTTAGGTAGGTACCATAAGGATGGGTCAAAGGAAAGATGGGAACGAAAGGTAATTGGCCAGGAATAGTATCGATAAATTTAATTAATTAAATTAAATTTATTTAATTAACATCTACTAATATTAGTATACCGTTCATCTGAAAACGGCAGATTAACCTGGGCGCTTTTATAGGTTTTTGGATGGTCCTAGCTCCCATAAGAAACAATAAATCAGAAAAACAAAACAGGAACACGACATTGCTAAAAATCTATTGTGTGTGAAAAAATCGCTGCTCTGGTGCCATAATCCAGGGAGAAAATACGAGAATACGTTTGTATTAAGAAAAGTTTTTCGGGTTTCCACTTTAAAACGTAATATTTCACTGTCCCTTCATTAGCACCTGAAACGTAAGACTAATCACCTTACCTTCATTCAATAGATGATCGAGGTACACCGCATTTGGTGTTCCCGAGTGCACCACTTGTAACATTGTGTATTTTCCTTATTTGTCTTTTATATTTTATTTTTTATCAAATCCTATACACTTTTAATAAAATTCTGTGTGTAAAACAGAACCAGACCCCGGGACGAGTGTTTTCGACTCGACGGCTGCTCTCAGGTAAAATAGGAAAATCAAGTGGGGATGAGTCCGCGTTGTAGTGCAGTGGTTGGCGCGTTCGTTTACCAATCTCGAAGTCCTGAAATCCTGGGTTCGATTCCAGGCTGAGTGAACGTGAAATATTTCTCCATCTAGTATTTTTCCTTCTAAACTCATGACAAATAAAAATAACAATAACTATTAATGGCATCGTTGGTTAGAGCAAGACAGTTAAGGTAGGTGCGTTTTGTTGGTTTGAGGATGTGTTTTCAAAACACACTAGAAGTGCGTTTGATTCCTCAGAGCATGTTTTGAAATGCATTAAATAATGAAAAAAAAGTTTGTTTCGGTGGCTTGAGCGTACGTTGCGAACGCATAAAATTAAGAAAGGTGTGTTTTATTAGTTTGTGCATGTAATACAAATGCATACAATGAACGGTACGTTTAATTGATTCAACCATGTGTCGCGAATGCATAAACATAAAATTGAGAACAGTGCGTTTCATATTTTCAAAGACCTGATTTTTTTTTAGAAATAATAAATATTTTCGTTTTTATGATTTATCTAAACATTTCAATTTTGGGGGTCCATATTTTACGAGTTGTAAATAGCTCACGATTAGAAAATGGAAATCAGTTTGTGGTAGAACGGGGTACAAACCTTGGACCTCTGATCCGTGAGTCCGCAACACCAGCCACGGGACCACAACCCGGTTCTATATATCGTGAGCACAAATTTAAAAACTGCGTATTTTATTAGTTTGAACATGTGTTGCGAACACAATAAATTAAAAACATCGTGTTTTGTTGGTTCGAACATTTTTTTGTTGGTAATATATAAAATTAATGGTATGTCCATCATCATCATTCCCTTTCCGCACCTAACGGTGCAAAGGGCACTGCATTGGTGCACCAATCGCAGCGTATCTTGATATTTTTTGCCATATGAAGGTAAGATGATAAGTTTTTCGCTTCAGTCCATGGACCATGAATTTTTTTTGTGTGGAAACACCTTTTTTGATAAATATTTCATATCAACCATGTCGGGAATCGAACTCGACCTCTCGTGGTAGACAAACGCGCTGACCATTACACTATGTACATTTCGTTCGAATATTAAATAATCAAATGTAAATGGTTAGTTAAATAACGTTTTCAATTATATATATTTTTTTTATATTTTTTTTTATTTATTTATTTTTTAGTTAGTATAGTAGTTTTATAGTTAGTATTCTAGTGTGACTGCTAACACAAAGATAATTTACTTGATTTATTATTTAACATTTAGTTAGCTCGTGTATGAGTATGTGTTTTAAATGCCTCAAATTAAAAATAGAAAAAAAAATATCAAAACGCAACATGAACCTAAGTAATTTAAAATCTGTCGATAAGTAAACAATATTTTTAAAATGATGTTTCTTGTTATTATTTGTAAATAATAAAAGCGTAAAATTGTTGCAGAATATCCAGTATTAAAGCAACGTTATCAGAAGTACAAATCATCAGTCGTGTGGACATATAAATCAACTTGATTATTTACATCATCATTGAAAAAAGTTGACGCTCATAAAAAGTTGAGACCCCGTCATAGGTTGCCATACCGATTGGTTCAACTATTTGGTGAAGAGAAGTTCTATATTGTTTTAATGAAACAATACAAACCTTTAGAAGATAGTTATTTTTATGGCAAACAATAAAAATATTAAAATTAAAAATATGAGTTACTCAAGAAACTAAAAATATGCAAAAATGTTGAATAAATTACCATTTAACTTAAACGAGTTCTTCTGCTATTAAACTTTAGGTGCGTATGTCTAATAACGTACAAAAGGGAAAATATTTAGGAATTATGCCTACGTAAAAAAAATGATTAGTTAAAAAAAAAATAATAAAAGCCCTGGAACAGAAAATTTATAATTAGTAAAAATCAAAATTAAAAACTGCATCTATCGGAAAAAAATAATAAAATAAGGTGACTTATTAAATATGCATCTTATTACTTTATTATTTACCGAAGCCTATAGTTTAGGTTTTCCATATTTAAAAAATACTGAAAATATTAAAACTAAATCGTGTAAATAAACAAAATGACAAGCACGTGATTCTAAGCTTAAAGTTCTATTGGGTGAAGAACATTTTTTTTTTTTTTAAGTTAGTTAGTTTTCCAGGATCAAGCAAATAAGGCTAATGAAAAGACTAGAATCGTTTTGCTTTGAATGGGTGCTTATTGTTTTACCTACGCCGCGCTAGGCCTGGTCCTTAGCAAGCGGGCGTGCCAAATCATGCAAGCACAAGCTTGCGAACTAGCATACAACGCCACATGACAGAAAAAACTAAATTGTTTGCCATACTAAATGCTACAGCAGAAGATACTTTGAATGAGCCACACTGGGCTACAGCAAATGCTGGAGAATTAACATCCAAAGAGATGTCGAACTAGCATATTACGGCACACGAGGACACAAGCTACATTGTATGCCTGACTAAGTGCTTATGCACAAGCATATTTTGGATAAGTCAGATTGGGCTACAGCACAAACTTGTTCGGACCTGCTAGATCACGCTAGCATAAGCTAGTTTAACCATGATGCGTCACGTGACAGTACAAGGTAGTTTGTGCGTACCAGGCTATGCTCCTAAGTAAGTCCTAGTATGCCCCTAAGTTCGGTGAACACGCATCTGCGGTCACTCGCCCTATAGCATAGGTATCCCCCAGCAGAAGTGCGAAGCTGTAAGAGATGACAAATTGAATAATTTTTATGAAAGTCTTAAATTGAAATTTATTTCAACAGAGAGAAAACCCATTTTGAAAGGGGAATATGGAAGTATATGCATTTCAAGTCCGCCTCGTGGCGTAATGGTTAACGCGATTGCCTACCACGCAAAAGATCTCGGGTTCGATTTCCGCTATAGTTAAATGAAATATTTATTTAGAAAGGTGCTTTTATACAAGAATATTTCATAGTTCCTGAACTGGTATCCAAAACATAAGACTGATCGTCTTACCCTTATGAAACAAAAAATATCAAGATACGCTTTGATTGGTGTACCAATGCAGTACTATGTGCAGCATTGGAAGCAAAAATGGAATGATGATGATGATCATCACAGAAAATGTAGATTTTTAAACATAGGCTAAATAATTAATGTTGCACAGAGTGTAAATTGATCACTCAAACCATTCGAGAGGTCATAAGCTCTGTAAATGCCTAGAATTCCATATTTTCTTTTCGAAAATGTTTTTCCCAGTAGTGTGCAATAATTTTTATTTCGATCACACCCTTGGGAGTATAATCTAGCCTTGTCTACAAACTGAAAATAGTGTTGATCAAATTAAATCATACGTATTGGATATAATCTTTTTTGTAAGCCGCCCGTGAAGTATTACACTGAGAAAATTGTGCTATATGAATTATTTACAATAATAATATCGTTTAAGATAAAGCTATTATTGGTAGGTATATCAATGGAGATTTTTATTAGCGGAATATAATATTTAACCTTATTAATTTATCAATGATAAATTAATCATTCTACCAACAGTTTTATTTGAAATATTACCAATAGATACATGCCGTTTCTTTTAAGGATAAATTAGTGTTAAATGTTGACCTCATAATACACTTTAGCTATAAACATGATTTGAATTCTGTTGTCAATAAACAAAAGTGTTATGTTTGATAAGCAATTAAGGAAAAATATTTATTTTATATCGTAATATTTTTTTACAAACTAAAAACATTTTGATAAAATTTGTTTTAAAATGGCAAAATCGTAAAACTTTTGTACTTTTTATCAGACTATATATGAGGGGGTTAAAAGAAAAATTGCCACTATCCATGATCACTGTTTTTGGGAAGACCAACAAAACCAGCAGCTTTTTTTTTATTCCTTTTAACTCTTAGAAGGCAGTGCTATAAAATTTCTTTACATGCGGTGATGTAACATCGTGTCGGCTCAAGCAAAAGATAGAATATTCTGAAGTTCAGATATTTGAAAGAAAAACATGAAGACATAATGTTAAATAATTATTTGTCCATAATTTACAAAAATTGTTATATAATTTTGCCAGTTATAGCAAAATAAATTTAAAAATATATAAATACGCCTATCACTTAACTAGTATGCACTCTCGCTAACTGACAATAATCGGCTGATCGAACTTATCTCTTCTTTTATGTTTATCTCTTCCACACAAGCACCGGCCATAGAACAGCGTCTCTGTCTTCCCTGTTTTGAATTAATTTCATTTTTAATTCTTCTCAGAGTAAATGAAATCCAAAACCGATGACAAAAAGTCAATTTGAAGATTATAAATTAAAAAAATAATCATCTCAATAAATAAGAGAGGCAACACGGCCACACAAAAGTTAAGTTCAATGTGCAACTTGTGCGGTATAACAGATAACAAGAAGACTATTTATTTCAAGTTGTATAGGTATGCACATTGAATTTATTGCAACAGAGAGAGAAAAAATTTTGAGATGGGAATATGGAAGTCTAGGCATTTACAGGGCTTATGACCTGTCATTGGCAGATTTAAGTGGCCACTTTACACACTGTGTAATATTTACCATTCTGCCTATGTTTGAACATCCACATTTCCTCAACTTTTCCATATGTTGACTTTTGTGAAGTAAAATAGCTAGTTCATAATACCTAGACTTCCTTTCTCAAAAATGTTTTCCCTCTCTGTTGAAACAAATTTAAATATAAACAACTCGCTAGGGAGGAAATCCAGCCAGTCTGCAAGTATTTTAACATACTCAAAACATTGTTGTTTGCGGATTGAACTTAAAATAAATAGTTATTGGTTACTGATTTTGTTGGTCTTCCCAAAAACAGTGATCATGGACAGTGGCAGTTTTGCTTGTAATCCACTCATATGACCTCAATTTAAAATTTTAAACTCGTTTTTGTCTAGCATTATCTATTATATTGTAATATACTTGTTTTTTTTAAATGAACAAATTAAATTATTGTGATCTTACCGGGAATCGAATCCAGATCCTTTCATGCGTGAGACAAGTGTCATAGCCATTACACCACTGCACTGAACGTATGAACCATGAATTTGTTAGAAATATTCGAAATGTGGTTAAACTGCAGAATTCTTCGCTTATCATGGACTAAGATTAACTTAGAGGTCTTATAAAGGGCCAATACCGTTTAAGAACTATTGTTGAATGTGAAGATGCGGAAACTATCATATCTAGGAATCTACTGCGTGAAGAGAAATACTGCTTTCTTCAAACAATCTTTAAGACCGTTGAAATCAATCCGACCTTCTAGTCCTATTTAGAATTCTACTGAGCTCAATAAAATTAAATATCCCAAATAGAAACCTTAGACAAAACATACTCTTTCATACTGATAACTATGGTTCTATGGAACTAACTATGGTTTTCATTCCCCGGTACCCAAAATTTTTAAGTCTGCCAACGAACATACCAGTCTTGATTTCTTTGAAAACAAGTTGTTTTCTTTCAGACGATCACTGAATCAAATTCAATTACAAACACCTCTCTCTTGCTTTCACTCCCACAAAGTCTACCATATACCATTGTATCTTTCTACTTTTCTTTATAATAATTTTCTATGTGTGAATATGCCCTTAAAAATGCCTGTTGGGCGTTTATATAAATATGTAACCCGCAAAACAGATGCTCACTAAAGAACCAGAAAGAGGAAATCATCCGGGTTGCCCAATATAAGAAATTGAACCGGAATAGTACGCGAAGAAAAACTGATCTGGATAGCGCCAAACAGAAAAAACGTTCAAAACGTTCTCCAGTATGTATTTTTATGGGTAACCTCGTGTAAGTTGGATTCGTTTGGACATTTTGGCTACCATTGCAGGGTAAATAGTATGTTTTGAAGAAGAAAAAAAAGATTTATGTTCTAGAAGGTCATCCAAAAGTCACATATTGATAACAATGACCGTGAAAATCTACGCAACTAGTGTTCACCAACGCCGGGAGGGTATTCGCTCGGGATGTGTATGTTTTAGAATCTACTTGAAGTGGTTTTATGGCGATGCCAAGATACCACAGTGAAAGCGATAATGCTTATATTTGTTAAGTGACGTTAGCAGGCGCTACTGAGGGGCGATTTTGTGGCGTAACGGAATTGAAGAGTGCTAATTAATAACGAGCGTTCGAGTGATTCCAAAGCGTTCCCAACAGAAGACGTATTTCGAAAGAGAAGAGTGATGCCGAAGCACCCCGAATAGATAACACGTCGGGTATTTACGTATCTGCCGTTGGGGGAACCTGACACAGCACGGCACACAAAAAAAAGAAGATAGAATTATTATGTCTGTTCTTTAATAAACGTTACAATGATTTAAATACAAAAAAAGGTATTTCTTTTAAAAGTCATCCAACGCAACGCGCAAAATCAAATTTCCGTTCTTTGATGTAAGATAGATGTTTATGTATTTAATAGGTTGTTTAATATTGCTTAAATTTACAGTGTGAGATCTTGATTATACCGTGCATTGAATATTTATTAGCCATGATATCATGCCACCTGTTAGGAAACGTTTTTATGTAGGGAACTTTTACTAGTACACGGGCACATTTAAAACAGGTTCGTTTTCTTGTTCTTGTTAAGAAGAATTATTATCTAAGTTGCTGGCGCGTCATAGATTAAAATTTTGATTAGGATACTGTGATTTTGATTAAGAAACGTAAACGCAATTTCTTTTTAAAAACATAATATGAAATATTTGAAAAAAAAATCCAACAGATGAAGAATACAGTTACGTGTGTGAAATAGAACCAAAAGCCGGGACAACTGTTATTGACTCAATGGATATTCTCAGCCAAAAATCATTAATAAGGTATCGAGTGGCGATAAGCCCACCTCGCTCTGTAATGGACGCGTTCGCTTACCATTCTTAAGGTGGATGTATAATACTGATTTTCACCGGTTTTTTAACAGCAATATTTTATTGTTTCTAGACTGGTACGTGTCTGAAGACTGATCACCTTGCTTTCGTGTAACAGATGATCAAACAACAGTTCATTTGGTTTAGCTGGAGATTGATCAGGTGAAATTTCTGAAGTATATTTACTATACTATCCGTAGTCATACCCGTCAGACTTCATTCTAAGACTGCTTGGCTACAGTAGTTTGGAGAATAGAAGAAATGCGTGTTGGCTTATGTACTTCTTCCGATTGATCCATGGTATTACGATCAACTTAGGTGTATCATTCATAGTCTTTAGACTGGTACCTGAAGCGTAAGACTGGTCATCTTACCTTCATGTAAAAAATAAAATAAAGATACACCGCAATCGGTGTACCAATGCAGTGCCCTATATACCATTAGGTACTGAAAGGGAATGATGATGATGTAATGGTGAGTATTTTTCTTTATGTTAATAACGATTACCTTTGACATAAGCAGCTTAAGCTATTTTATATTCCTGCTTGCAGAACAAGCCTTCAACACCATAAGCAAAAGCAATACCTTCACTAAAACGTATTTCTTGAGATATTGACATATTTCATGTTACTGAAAGAAATTTCAGAAAAAAAGCTTCCTTTTACTGTAATAAATTATTACAGGATATTTATCATTTTACTTCTTTGCATTTCATTTCTTCACATTCGAATTGGATTCATATTTTTCTTTGTGTTATGTATGCTTTGTATATATTCTTTAGAATGTACATAAACGTATTAACAAAACTTAATTGACATTAATTAAAAATAAGCTTTATTGCTTGGTGTTTTTAGATAAAATACAAAACAATAATAAATATATTCTTTCACTTATCGTTTAACTCTAATAAGGCTGTAGCTACAAATTCCTTTGCATGCGGTGATGTACCATAGTGTTTCCTGAAGCAAAAGACGGAATATTTTGAAGTTCAGACATTTGAAAAAAAACATTGAGATATGCTGCTTAATAATTCCATTTCTGAATCTTTTTTCTGACACACACGCGAACACAGAACAGCGTCTTAATCTTACTTGCAATGAGTTTTGTGTACATTCGTTGTTCCCTCTTATTCAAATTTATTGCTGTATTGGAGTCACATTAATTTTTCACATTGCAAGAATAAATATTTTTTGTATTAAAATCCTGCATGTTTTAAAAATTTAACTTCCCAAATCGGATGTGAAAATATCCATTTGGAAATTATTTTAAATACGACTTCATCATTAAAAAAAGTAAGATAAATATATCATATCTTGTGTCGTGTTTTCACTAGTGTGACATCACAGCTATTCATTTGTTAAATATTCTGTAGTCCTGTCAATTTTTTACTTTATTTTATTCATTTCTTTATAAATGATAACAACCTACAGACTTGATTGATTTACATTGATGATGAAGTTGTTATTGTATATCCACTGAATAGATCTATTTAATATATCTGTGTGTATCTCCATGGTGTAGTGGTCAAGACGCTTGACTCGCGCCCGGAAGGTTCCGGGTTCGATTCCCGGTGAGAACACAACAATTAAAATGTGATTTTTCTCAAGCCTGGTTGTTCTGTAATGTAATTCACCACTGTAATTGGGCCTCCTGGCCTGTTGTGGTGCAAAAAAAAATGAAATGAAAATGAAATCTCCAAGATGTCTCCCATCTGTTGATGCATTGCCCCTTTTTTAGTTTACAGAGAATGCAACTGGAGGGGCGATGCAAAAGCCTAAATTAGGATTTACACCATGTTCATGTAGTAATGAATCATAAGAATTTGTCAAGGGAGGTAATATCATACATGATAGATAAAGTAATAAAATATATCAATGATAGCAGGAAACCAAATGCCGAACACTCCTGAAGAGTTTTCTGTGGTTTCCTCGTCACTAAAGCAAATGCGGAGAAGCTCCTAATACATATTATAAGATTCATTTATATTATCTCAACTAAACAAAGTTTTTTATTGAAGTAAATTTAAAATATTTTTTTTTTTTAAATAAACAAATAAATAACTATCCCTTTAAAGTAAATATAAACCTTATACATTACAAGCAAGGTAATAAAAATAATGCAACTCAAATATTAAAAATAAAAGAAAAGGTTGATATTGTAAAACATTGTCTTATAACATGCTAATAAAAGTTGATTGATGTAACGTTGAATGCTAATTTCCACAACGACATACTGAATGAGATTGTACGCCTCGTGATTGACAAATAATTTGATCTATGTAGATATTAAAATGTGGATGAGTCACCGGGTTCGCAAAAAAGAGCTCCATGCAAAAAACAAAACACGTACAAAATAATATGCTCAGCGGATCAGACAACATGACGCCAGTCATGTTGGGAATTCACGAATTACAAAATCGTTCTGAATAAAATTGTGATGCTCTATCAAAGCGTGTTTCGTAGTGGTTTTACAAATCGGAACGACGTGGTTGTTTTGTAATAATCATTATTGTGAATCTACATACCTAGATTTTCAACAATCGATGGCGTAGAAAAATAAATTTAGGTCTGGGCTTGATTTGTATAGAAGTATTTAAATGACGTCAACGTGATCGCAAAGAAACAATAAACATAATCATTGAATTAATAAATTAAGTATGCAGAATTCTACACGAAAAATAAATGTTTTAAAATGATGCATGGTTAATATATGTATTTAGTTTGATCAGACTAAAACTACTTATAATTTCAGGTCTGTTCTGTTCAAAATGCCAGACTTAGGAATTAACTACCTCATCACATAAAAAATGCACCTTATATGGACGTCTTTATGAAGCCCATAAAACAGTATTACAATATTGATATATTTTTATACTTGTTTATTTATTTGTTCACAATTTTTGTAGATTTATTTTTTACCTGAAAGATAATGTTCCCTCACTGGGGTGTACTGTGCCAAGGAAAATATTTTCCATTATTTTAATTTAAAAACTATAGATACTTCACATAATGAAATCATATAAAACATGAAAAAAAATATTTTTTTCTTTTTGATGATCCACTCATCAAACCGTGCGCTACCCACGTTCAATATCTTTTTTTTAATAGTATTTTTTTAATTGGAGTACTTAATCATTATTGTTCTTGTGGACAATGGAAGTAAGTTGTACTCTTTGATCGAGAATCAGACCAATTCTATTTAACCGAATGTTATGTTGAATTTCAACTATTTTTGCAGCATCTGGGTAAAGTATTTACTAACTCTTGTAATTGTGTTTTGTGTTATGAGGGGTACTTAAAAATGTGTGTATGCGAACAGTAGTAGAACTTTTACGTAAATTTGTTTTCCAGACGTAACATTAAATTTTTCGCAAATACCGATGAAGCTTGTTAAGACTCGGACTCTGAAGATAATTTTTATTAATGTTTTATGTGCAATGATTATTTACATAACCAATGTGTCATTTGCACATTCCATCCAATTATATCATATTCCAAATCTGATTGACATGCAGCGTAACATATTTTGACAAATTATTTTATGCCGATTATGTTTCGTATATATTTAAAAAAAGTTAATGTTTTCAAAGTTTATTTTTAATGTTAAATTTTTTTTATTTTCATAAACACCCAAATATTTTATTGAATGGACCGTGTCTTACAACTTACAATTGCAGGAATATAATATTTATAATTTGGTTATTGTAATTACAGCCGCGAATAAATATGAAAAGGTTCGGATTATATAATGTTTTATTATTAATTTTAAATGTTATGTATTTTGTTTTCGAATGATTTAGTGTAAGATAAATTTAGTCTTACCATTTAATTTTAAGCTTTTTAAAAACAACATCACTTGAGTTTCCTTGAGACAGATCATTAGCGGAACTAATGATAGAGTCTTTTGCAGATAAATTTCAATATACAATCATATATTTAAGGAACAATAAAGGTCCAAGTATGCTCCCATACAAACTTTATCCTCGTGGTTTTAAATTTTCGTGCTACAGTTTTGGTGAAGGTGTAGAGTGGGTTTAGCATGTTAATTTAATTGATGTCCTGACGAAGAGATGAGTACGTCTTGAAACCGGTTGTCATAGAAAAGTCGGTTAGTGGTTATACACAAATATTTAATAATATTTAGTAAAAAGTTTGACCACAAAATTAATTCTTTAAATATTAATAATAAAAATGCAATAATTTCACTGTGTAAGGGTTAAATCCGGTTATTTCTTAAACATCAATCAGGGTGTTCTAACCCATGAAACCATTGCGTTGACAGCTGCCAATGATCCCTTTCTCATATGTCCGAATATTATTGCTAATTTTCCAAAATATGCTCTCGACTGTTGATGAGAGGCCCAGATCAAAAGACACATAAGTAATAAAATAAACAATTATTTTATGTAATTTAAAAAATATATATTTAAATAAAAATATTTAACACCTTATATATAAAAGAAAATAAATTTATTCATAATAAATAAAATCCACGTATAGGTATGCTGAAATATGAAATATCGCAAATTGCCTAATATGTTAATTTGAAATAAAAAAGTATTTATCTCATAAACGCTATTAAATTCAATAAATTAAAATATAATTAATTTCCCTGAGAACATCTAGATAAAGAAATATGGAAGTCTATGAATTTACAGGGCTTATAACTTGTCATTGGGTGATTTCGTAAAAAAATAAGTATTGTGACTTTGAAGTGTGTTATGTCTCCTGAAAATAATGTTCCGTAATATTTTTTGCCGTTCGTGGACTAAGAATATTTTATTGTAAATAAATAAGTGTTTTAAAATTGCAAAAATTAGGGCCACCCAATTTGTATAAGTTGTAATAATAATAATTTTAAATTAACAGTATTTTTGCGACGTACTCTACCAAATATTATTTGTGCATTTATAATATACTAGCTTTTACCCGAGACTTCACTTACGTGGTATTAGGGAGAAATTAATTACGTAATTAATTATTTGTGTCATTTATCAATAAGAGTTTATGTTTATTATATGAATAATAATTTTCCCGGAGGAATAATTCATTTTTTACGGGATTAAATGTAACTCGGTCTTCCAATTATCTCTATGAAAGAAATACGAAGATCCGTTAGTCTATGGTGACGTAGCATCGTTATTCTGATCACAAATCCAAAATCCTACCACAAAACGAAAACCAAACCAAAAAACCCATATATAAAGCAAGTCAATCAAATGAAATTTAAGGAAATCAGTTCAAATTGGTAAATAATTTTGGTACTTAATATTAATCAATGATTATTTCTCTTTGGTTCTTTTTTAATTTTCGGGATAAATGGTAAGTATTATATTTTAATTTTCACCTCTCCCGCTATCCCTACGAAAAAAAAATGTCAATCGGTTGCTCCGTTGAGACAAGAAGGAAATATAAACAAAATTTTGCATTTATAATATTAAAATGAATTTTATTTACTAAATTTTGTAGTAGGTATATTTTTCAAATTTCAAAAAAACTTATTTGCCAACAATACATGTAAAATGTATTCCTCGGCACGGGATTATGCAGTGCGAAACACGTTATAATCAAATCATATTTATTTTGTATCAATCATCATCATTCCCTTTTCGCACCTTATGGTGCAAAGGGCACTGCATTGGTGTACTTTTCTGCATTCCATTTCTTGACATGTGTAAATTTTTGCTATGATTATTTTTTTATTAATATTTTGATTATTTTGCATATTGTTTAATATGTTTACAAAATTTTCGATTAATAAATAGAAGAGTTCCGACATAATACGGAATTTTTAACACGTCGGAACATGAAATATAATTGTGCCATGATAAAATTGCTTATTATGTGCATTAAATAAAAAGAATAATCGCGGCGTACTTTAATATTTTTTTTACATGAAGAGAACATGATCAGTCTTACGCTTCAGGTACTAGTTTAGGGACTGTAAAATGACAATTTTTAACGACTTGTAAGTGTTGAATCAGGAGTTAGGGTAGAGTGAGATTCGAATCTCGGACCTTTGATCCGTGAGTCCGCAACGCTAGCCACGGGACCACAGCCCGATTCAATATCAACCATGTCGGGAATCGAACCCGAGACCTCTTGCATGTAAGGCAAATGCGCCGACCATTATTACATCATGAATCCGTCCATACTTGATAAAAAAAATGAATTAGGTAAAAAAAAGCAGATTGATTTATTGATTGCCACTTATACGATTTTGGCTCGAAACGGTTTAATTCAGTCGGATACCATACAAACATATTATTATAGTATCTACATCGTTAAGTCGTTCAACTCATTAGGTCTGTAAGAAGTAAGAACACACCTCCACACATCGTCATCTCCGGCTCGTCAAGAAAATAATGGTGCATGACCTTGCTATGGTTGATTCACCTCACAGTGATCAATTACCGTCTTGCAAAAGAAAACGAAAACGAAAACTTGAGCTGCATCGCCCCTTGGCAAACTGCAAACTTCACAAAATCTGCAATAGGTACCACTAAAATAATTATTTAACCAAATAAGTTCACCAAAAAATTTATTATGTTTTACATTATGTATGTATTTAGGTAATGTTTTACATTTTTTAAATAATATTATCCGTGTTATGTAGGGATTTACAGGTAAGTTAAAAATCGGCAGTAATCTTGGAAATATATTTAATTAACTTAAATGTGAGTGGCTTTTTGTATCACTCACCAACTTTTCTATGTCTACTGGTTTCGAGACGTGCCGGTCTCTTTGTCTGGACCCACATGACACTAACACGCATTCCCAATACACCAAAACGCATTCACAAAAGTTAAGAAGATGATTAAACTTCTCGATATTATGACAATTCATCAGAGAATCTGATTCAATGTTGCTGATGAAATTACCAAATAGTCAAGGGGATAGTTCCGAGTTATTTTCGAAACAAATTTAAAAAAGAGTTCTTTCATAACTAGGCAATAAGAGGATCTAAATATATAAGACTGGTAAATAAATTAAAATCAACGTCCCAGAACTGTCCCAAAATGTAAAGAGTGTAAATGTAAAAAATACTAGGTAATATACGAGTATATTATAAATAGTAAATATACATAGGTTAATAAAAGTGTAAATATTGAACAGTTTGAATAATATAAATTAGGATAGTAAGTTTAGAATAGTGATAAATAATGTAAGAATAAGTATAGATGTAAATATTGTCAAACATTTAGGTTTGTTAGAGAAAATTTTTAATGGAAGTTTATTGTAATTTATTGTATAAATACAAGACGAGTGATATTTTAATCCACAGACCAAATGAGTAGAGCCACTAAAACACGCATAAAAGATCACATACAATACAATAAATTCAAATTTTGACAATCATTTAATAGAATATAATTTATTTTTTTTATTTTAAAAATAATTCATATTGCACCTTAAGGCCATAAACTTGAAAAACTAGATATTCTCGAAGTTAATAGTTAAAAAAATAATACTCTATAATCGGTTGATAAATTAAAACTTGTGACGTCATTTAAAGTTCATTATTATCAAAATTATTTTTATTCATTTTTTCATACATCAAAAAACTTTAAAATGCTCTGTGGCATTATGCTGTAACTAATTATAACAATACTGAATCAACTGCTCCACAACTGTATATCTTATGTTAGGTTTTTTTTTATTTTCATTGTGTGTTTTGTAATATAAATAATATAGATGTACATAAATACCTTGTTTTTAAAACTGTCTGAATATTTGTTAATAATATTTTTTTTTAAGTTAGTCTTCTTTGTTTATTCACAAATTTAATTTTAAAAAAGTACATGGTTAAGTGTCCTCGGCACGGGAAACCCCAGTGAGGTCACATTATTTTTATTATTAATTATAGTTTGTAAGCGAAAAATGTGAATAAATAATTCGTTTCGTAAATTCATTCGTATAGAGGGAACGAGAATGAAATATGGTTTTGCTCCTTTACTTCACAAAAGTCAATAGATGGAAGAGTTGAGGAAATGTGGATGTT
Organism: Micrasema longulum; assembly: GCF_059751315.1. Classification (NCBI taxonomy): domain Eukaryota; kingdom Metazoa; phylum Arthropoda; class Insecta; order Trichoptera; family Brachycentridae; genus Micrasema; species Micrasema longulum. The sequence goes on from NW_028279296.1 coordinate 49,137, forward strand.
CAAACATGGGCAGAATGGTGAATGTTACACAGTGTGTAAAGTGGCCACTTCAACCATCCAATGACAGGTCATAAGCTTTGTAAATGCCTAGACTTTCATAACCCCTTCTCAATAATGTATTCTCTCTCTGATGCAATAAGTTTTAATATAAAACCTCCCTAGGGAGGACATCCAGCCAGTCTGCAAGCATTTGGACGTACTCAAACATTGTTGAGTAAAGATTTGAATTAAAAAGCACTACTTTGAACGACGTTATGAGAGCTGCAAAATCTGGTTTGCTTACCGTAAACCAACTATTCGGAAGAGCTGACGGAGAAGAACCTCTGACGTCACACGCGGAGTTATTTCTGAAATACAACATATTAAAAAGTCTATTGACAAAATAAAAAAAATGTAAAAATACGGAACTTTCTTATTGACACAAATTTACTGGAATAATATTTCAACATTATCATAATTTTATCTGCACCTAATGACGCATAAGGCACTGAATTGGTACATACGAAGAGCAGCCAATTAGGTTGACGTTTCTTTATTTTTAAAGATCCCATAAACCATTTGATAGAATCTCTATACTCCTTGGTTCGCATGAAACTCCTTAATGCATTCCATGAAAAGCATTCACAATAAGTAGAATTCTCCTAAGAATATTCATACATTATATTATAACGTGCGTACATATAAGCGCTGCTGGATAATCTTTCGACTATGCTTCTAATCTCAACATGGCATCTTTCCCCATTTGCATTGCATGTTATGCGAGATCCTGATCTTATTATTTATATTTTATGAAATTATTTTAAAACAACAAACTAATGAAATGCATTGTTTCGAGATTGTACGTGAGAATAAGAAAAAGAAAACATAAAACACATAACGTTTTCAATTTTAATACTCGAAAATATTATCAAATTATAAAAAAATTTATCGTATTTTATTTAAACTATTTATTGACAATTCTTGATGGAATTCCATTGTAATGATGTAATTACTAATATTAACAAATAAGTTAAAAATTTAAAAATACTTGGTATACTTCCACTCATTTATTTGACTTATTAGTGCTTTCACCCTCTAATGGTTATCTTCAAACTGATAAATATTATACAGTGTAATTAGGTAAAAAATAAGTTAGATTAATAATTTTAGAAATAAATAGAATAAAAATAATAGCGATACAATTTTAATAAATCATAGGATTGAATTAAAAAACTCACCCTTATTAGCCCCCTTAGTTGGACCCTGTACATTTTTAAAAAACAATAAATGCTTTTCATAGAATAGAATCCTCCCTTAAAGTACACCACCAACGGCGCCAAAACATGTTTCAATAATTTGTCTCAATCTGTTCCATTGAAATATTGCGTATTGTATCTTTTTCAACTTTTTAAAAGTACCTACACTTAAGGTAATATTTAGTTTTGTATAAATTATCCTTACACTGTATAATATTCACCAGTCTGAAGATGCCCATTAGAGGGGGAAAGCGCTAATTGGTTAAATAAATAAATGAAGGGTACTCAGAGTTTTTCTACTGACATTTTTTGGTGGAACTGCATTTTAATTATAATAATAAAAATACTTTAGAGTTTTATTCCACCAATCTTACCTTACATGTAACGAAAATGATCTAGATACGCTGCAATTGAAGTGTAGTGCTGTGTCTTATCCTATAATGAGCATTTTGAGGTTGCGACTGTAGACGGGGACAGGGCACGTGCTGCGCGTGCCTGAGAAGAACCTTACCTCAAGTTGCCTGCCCACAGCAAAATAGCAACATAATCGAGTCTTTTTTCAAAATCATAAAATTTGTTCCAAAAACTGAACAAATTCTTATATATGAAGCCTATGTCAAATCTAAAATTGTCCACATGCTCCACTTAGGAGCGGATGCGTAAAAGAAAGAAGAAAAAAGAAGTACTGGTAAAAATATTACGAACGGCCTTAAATATTTCTCTACGAGTTTGTTTCAAAAGATATCAAATACCGTACACCCTTTTGTAAATATTCATTGAAAGTTGAATATTTTACTTCTCAGATACCTATCGATCTGCCGTGTTGTGTAGTGGTTGATGCTTTCGCCTACAATTCTTAAGGTCCTGGGATCGATTTTCAGTAGAGTGAATGCAAATTTTGGTTTTAACGGTTTTTTGAACTGCAATAATTAATTGAAAATTATTTTATGCCCATTTAAGGACTACTGATATAAAATACAGTACTGTCCAGACTGATATTTAATACAGTTCTGTGTGCGAAATAAAGCCAAAATCCTGGACAAGTGGTTTTGACTCGATGGTTGCTCTCAGATAAAAATCCTGACTATGGAAATCAAGTAGATTATAGTTCTGGCTTTGAGTTCTGGCAGGATAGATGTAAAATATTGATTTTAAAGGTTTTTTGAACTGCTACATTTTGTTGTTTTTGGACACTGAAGCATTATACTGATCACCTTAAGTTCATGTTATAGATGATTGGACTATGATGCATTTGATTTACCAATGCAGTTTTATATTATAAGATACTTAGGTTAGCAAACCCCTAAAAATAACTCGCTACTGTTGGCAACAATAGCCGTTGCGAGTACCACCTCTTATATCTTGCATGTAAAGGGCACTCTTCTATTAGCCTCCTGAAAATACAAATAATTTTTACATTATGTCAATAAGTTGTGATGATTAAAAAGTGTTATTGCCCCTTTTTCAGCTTTTAGAGACAACAGCAGGAGACGTGATGAAAGGGTCTGAGTTAAGACCTATGCGACATCGGATCGGTGATACTTCATAAATAACTCACACGAGAGGTAGTATCTTACATGGTCACGTTAGTGCAGGATATTGGTAAAATAAACTAAAATCTTGTACAACATTTACCACTGTTTTAGTGAAACGGTAGGCCTGTTGAAGACTGGCAACAGCCCGATTTATCCAGAAGAGTGTTAAGTGGTTTCCTCTTCACTAGTGTAAATGCTAAAAAGTTCTTGATTGACCCACTCCAGAATATTCCTTCTGATTGTAACACTTAATGATGAAATAAAGGTTATTAAAAAGTAAAGAAATTCACTTAAACAGAAATATGTAATAATGTAACTCTCAAAAATAATTACCTAAAAGCACCCATGCATCACTGAATGTATAAAAATGGTGAGACGTAAAAAGTTTTCTGACAGGAGAGTTAAAAAAATGACAGTTCGTACATCAAGTAAGTAAAACGTGTATCTGATTGTACAGGTTGAGTGGATGTGAAGTTTTATGGCAATCTGTTTAGAGAACATTTATTGCGACAACTGAGATTCTGGTCAAAGGGGTTAATCGGTTTATTTTCAATCTCATTCGCGGTATCAATTCTCCATTTACGGCGCGGGCTATAAATTGTTGGTGAGACCAAGCTTCAAAGCAAGTTACCTTTACATCAGCGAGTTATAATGTTTTACACATATTGTCGGCCTCGCGGTGTAGTGGTCATGGTATTTGCCTACCATGCAAGAGGTCTTGGGTTCGATTCCCGACATTGACATAAAATATATATTTAAAACATGTGTTTTTACACTTAAATATTTCATAGTCCCTGGACTGGCACCTAAAGCGTAAGACGGATTATCTTACCCTCATGTAAAAAATATTATTATACCCTGCGATTGGTTTACAAATGCAGTGCCCTATATACCATGAGGTGCGGAAAGGGAATGATGATGATGGTGAGACATATTGTAAAAACTCAATTGATGACCTCGTTTGAAAAACAGCAAATGTCCAATTTTCTTTTTTTTTAAATAATAATTTTACGATTCTCTATTCATCCAGACAATGGTTGTTTCTAAAAAAATCTGGAATAATTCAATATCCCTCAAATCAATAAATTGACAATGTTCAATTAAAAACTTTTAATTTTTTGTAGTATTTTAAATATTTACTGTCATAATTTTAAAGTTAATTCAAAGACAAAAATGGAATTATGTTCACTTAAAAAAAAACATGTAAATTTTTAATAAAGTCAAATTTCGTATAGTTTACACTTAAGTATTGAAAATTTCATTAAAGTTTTACTTAATATTTAGTTTGTCATACTTAAAAAAACAATATCTATCAAATTTCGTACTAAAGGAATGTCCAAGATTTTCTTTTATTTATTTATTTAAACAGTTTTTTACACCCTTTTGAGACTTAAGTCTCAATTCCATTGAACTTAAAGTCCTAACATGACAGTTTAATAAAATCTACCATTAAAGGATTTGTCAATCGTAGTTATACAGTGTTTATCAGTTTTAACATTTCCCTGAAAAATTTTTGGTTTTTTACTTTCAAAACTTATTCAATAAGCCCTTAAATTTCAAATTATAATTTTGTTTAAAATAATGATTTTAATTAATTTTGAATACAAACGTTTTGTTTTATACGAAATTCTAGCCCGTTTTTAAATGATTGAATTCATCAATGGATTTTATATCCCTAAAGACAGTTTTTTTTTTGTTTTCTTTAGTATTAAAAAAATAAATTTGCGTTTTTATGATTTACCCAAATATAATAATTTTAGGGCCATTTTTAACGCAAATACGATTCGAACCTTAGACCACAACCCGTTATAATAATATTGGTTTATTAACAATAGAACATTTTTTTATCTTCAATCCGTTTTTGGTAATAGATATCTCTGAATTATGTGTACAACCCGTTTTAAGGCATACATTTTTATACGAAGAGCAAAAATAAACAAAACATGACCACAACACTACCTACAGGTGAATTCATTTTACCAATGTGACGATTTAATTTTCCATTTTTATTATTAATGAATGATATGTATGTTCAAAATATTAACGTTGTGGCCATACTCTAACAAATGCTATCAAATATAAGTATTTTACCACTTACCGACTTTTTGTATCTACCGGATTAAAGACGTGCCCATCTATTTGTCAGGACACTAACTTTATCACCATGCAAAAACCCCTTTTCCAAAAACCCTTTCCACACTTCCACCCCTATACATTCAGCAACATACCACTAAATATTATTAACCTAACGTTAGCGCATATTCGGACATGGTAGTGTTGGCATCCCCTGTAAGGTGAAGGTGTTTAGTATTTGCATGTTGGTGCAGTGAGTGTCCTGACAAAGGAACGGGTTTGTCTTGAAGCCGGTAGGCATAAAAAAGTCGGTAAGTGGTTTTTAAAAATATTTACTAACAATAGTTATTTATGAACGTGCTTTAAAAGATTTTCTTATTTTTCTCGATCCAAACCCAGTAATCCGTTTTGTAAATTCATTTAATTAAAAATATATATATGACGCATTTAAACAGTCCTCTTACTTTAAACCTTTAAATAAAATACTATCGCAGCACGGTCTAGAAATAAAATATAGTATCGGTATAATTTTAAGCCTTAATGTGTGAATAAAAGAAATGACTGCTTACTTCTTGAATATTTTGATATCCTTTGAGTAGAAACACTTATAAACAGCTACAATTAAGAAGATACTTTACATTTGGGTAAAGCAGACGTTTAGTTTGTTAATTTTTTTAAAAAAGAATTGTTTTTTTGCCTTGCCTATTTTGTAACTTTTATTTAATGAAAAAAGTTTGATTCTTTTCTTTGTTTTATTTTTTGCGATTAAAGAAGCTGCAAATGTTTCTGAAATTTCATACAAAAAATACTGTCAAGTCTATTGTTTTTTTTTGTTTTTATGCAATGTATAATGAGCGTGACCTTGTTATAGGGCGTTTAATTTACAGTCATGCTATGATAATTTTGGATCAATTTATTTCAGAACAATCATAATGAGTGCATAAAATAATTCAAGCGTTGCATAACGCCTTCGGGTAAAACCAATTGTCAATATAACCTTTACGTATTAAAAAAAAATCGTTATCTGCGTGAAGAACCAAATTATTCCGTCAATTTATCGACAAACTTAAACTCTAAATACAAAACACATTAAAATACGTTTTGTACTAACGTCTAGTCATTTGAATTACATTTAAAAAAGAGTTTCTTTGGAGCATTTACACTACTTTGAACTTATTTGGGGAAATACATTTTTTTACAACGACAAATGGCTTCGTTGGTAATGCTGGGGATTTTCACTGTACGTATTTTGGTTTTAAAACCCTTCTATAAATAAACAATTCGTTAGCCACATGGTCAGTGCGTTTGCTTACCGTGCAAGAGGTCTCGGGTTCGATTCCCGACATGGTTAATATGAAATATTTATTGAAAAGGGTGTTTTTATAGTAGAATATTTCGTAGTCCTTTGACTAGTACCTGAAACGTAAGACTGATCACACCTTCATGGAACATTTTTTTATCAAGATTCGCTGCAATTGGTGTACCAATGCAGTGACCAATGCTTTGTATAATTTTTTTTTTTTTTTTTCGGTGTACATATTTTCTTTTTTTTCCATACTAATAAAAGTTTTTATATGTTTATAGAATTTAAGAAATAGGATTATGTATATACTCGTATATTTAAACCTTACTCTATGCACCTGCTGACGAACTGCATTTAATGCAGTTCAGTAGGACTTAAACATTTTTATGTCAATTTTTGTATGTTTTTGACAAATAAATAAAAATCTTACTAGATTCGAAATGCTGAAAAAAAGACTGCCTAATTGTGACAAAGTTTTCAAGATCGTCCACATTTGTCATAACAATTATTTTATCATCCTTTCATTCCAGGTAAACAAATCATCTCAGCTATTATTTTGTAATCTTACAAATTATAATTTTACTAGATTAGCTTTTACGTTGAATTTCATTAAAGGCTTTTAAATGCAATTTTATTGGCAGATTAGATGCAGAGCGACCGATCACATTGTTGACCAGGTGATCTCCGTGGACCTTCATCAAATAACGGCCAAAAGAAGAACAAATTATTGTGGGTAGTCCAGAGAGATAACCAGCTGCCATGGCACGGCCTGGGGGAAGTCGTCCAAGGCAGTAAGACCTTCAGCCCAACGAGAAGAGATGACCCCAACAGTCTGTGCAGGCATTAAGTTGGAATGGATTTAAGGGAGGATTTTGTCACAAGGGTCTAATGTTGGAAAATATAACATTTTGTCACCCACACGACAATTGTCGATTGGTCATCTCAATTGCTTTGTCTAATTGCTATTCTCGAAACACCTGTGACAATTTAATTGGAAAGACGAATTAAATACTGGAAATACTAACAAATACGTAGTCATCTATGGCTTTCTTGTCACATTTATTGTTTCTCGCCAGACTTTTTTCTTTATAATATTTAGAGTATTGAATGTATTATAGAAAAATAGTAGAAAATATTTCTCTGAGACGCTGAAACATTTATAATTATTATTTGCCTCATGATTACACATATCTACATGTTATGCGATATGCATATGTCATATTAATTTAATGGATTTTTAAAGCATATCTGTATCTCTCAAATACGTATTTTGATGTTGACGAGCCAAAAAATAGTTTGGAAATTTTGTTTCTAGTGAAATTTAATTTGGAACGCGATGGAAAATAAATTTGTTGAAACCTCGAAATAATAACATTTATCAGAGTTGTCTATTTTAAGCTAAAATTCTCGACTTTCAAACATGAACAGCAAGCGTTTCAAACTAAGGAAATTCGACAACAGAAGTTACAATGTCGCATTCAATGGTCAACGTCACTTAACCACTCGTCAATTTACGGAAGTTGCTTACGAATTTATTTAAAATGAAACACTTTGTTTTCAGCTTCGGGTATTCTAAATAACCCTTCATCAAGTGTAAATATAAACATAATACATACATAAATAAATACATAAAACTCTTATGTGGTGTTTGTTTCATTTTAAATAAATTCAAAATGTATTTCCGCGAAGTAAATGCTGAAACAATAAGTAATTTAGTTGTATACAACTTTAAAGACGCAAGCAAAATGTCCCTTGTTTGAGAGCTATGACTCTGAAAGACTTAGCTTTCATATTATCTTAATAAAAAATATTACTCATAGAAATATTAAAATAGTCAAGAACATATTTGTATCTCAGAGGCAGGCGGATGCAAATCCAGAATTTGATGACATTTCGATTTTCGTATCCAGTTTATGTTCCCATCCATTAGTTTTGAAGGAATGTAGGTCTTTTAATATAAGAACCAATGTATTAGGATACAGAAAATACAAATTAATGCTTTTAACTATTAGAAATCACTTAGAGAAAGTAGATTTGAAAAACATTTGGCGTTTGGATTTGCATCAGTCTACCTCTGAGGTATATATATTGTATGCCTAGTCGACCCACATGACTAACCATTTCAAATAACAGACGATATCGATATTGAAAATATAAACACTTTATCAATACTGTGATAATTTCATTAAGATGCTTTAATTACATAAAAGGTGTTGTTTACTCACTCCTGTATCGAAAAAAATCGAACACATCTGGGTCCAGATTACAATAGAAAGTTAACAGAGTTATCTCAAAATATTTCCAAGGTAATTTCGATTTAAAAAAAATAAAAGAGTGAATATCTGTTTAAAAATGTGAATGGTCTTTATTGGTAATATGTAATTGAATATGTTTTAATGTGTAATAAAAATGCAAATATTTTCTTACCAAATATTTGATTGTACAAAATAGAAAATTAATGATAACTATGTTAACTTCCCATTGTTATCGACCCTGAAAGCATATTTCGTGTTTATTTTATGTAATTGGATCAGATTCTAAAATCGTGAATAATGATGAATCATTTTTTATAGGTACCCTTAAATAATGTAGGCAAAAAACTGGAACAATATTATTTATTTTTTATCTAACTGTAATGATAGATATGATATTCCTTGGCTATGTAATATAAAACATACGTAAGTGATGATTATATCACTGTACTCCAGGTCTGTTCAACCTTATTAAAACTTCTTCATATTGTTTAATGTTTCCAGCATTTTCCATAGTTTTACTAAGAAACCAATGTTCTGTTTTTTTTTTCAATACTGCACTAGACGATGCACTGTTTCTGAAGACAATGTATTGTTTTTTTTATACTAAACTATTAAACTAGGTAAAACATTGTATAGGTACCTACTACCTACATTTAATTGTGATGACGTTTTGATTCTACATAGATTTATATTTTTTAAATTTCTCTTTAATTTATAGTTATTATATCATAGTAATATTTAGTTGTTATATTTGTTCTAAGTAAATGTTTAAATATCACACTGTGTAACATTATTTATGTTTGAACATCTATATTCTTTCAATTCTTCACAACCATCTACAGATAGAAGAATTGAAAGAATATATATGCGTAAACATAGGCAGAATGGTGAATTTTACACTGCGTGTAAAGTAAGCATGTTAATTTGCCAACGATAAGTTATAAGCTCTATAAATGCTTAGAGTTCTATATTTATTTATTTATTTAACTTTTTGTACATAATGTTATTTGTACATTGGCTAGTTTATTGCCAAATGGCAATTTCATCCCACCAGCCAATAAAATAAAAGTTTTATTTTTATAATTCAAGTTACAGAACATATTTCATAGAAAAAAAAAGCTAAAAATACATAAAAAAAGAAATAAACGTATTTGCTCATACCTTAAATACAAACTATTAATTAATGGAAAAAAGGAAAAAAAAAGGAAAAAGGAAAAAGGAAACAAAGAGGAAAAAGGAAAGGAGGAGAGATTAAGGATGAGAAAGGAGATGATTCTTCAGACGTGATTTAAACAGAGATAATGTAGTAACATATTTGATAGTGGACGGGAGATGATTCCACAGTCGAGCCGCATGGATACTTTATGAGTGAGAGAAGAAAGAGGAATTGTGGATGGGTATTAAGAGAGTGCCTTGAGAATTAAAACGAAGAGGTAAACCATGAACTGATTAGCGTTGATATTTTTACGCAGGTATATAAGAGCAATAGGACTATTAAGTACATTGAACAGAAATGAGAGGGATTGATAGTCTCTCCGCTGTCTACTTTTAGGCCATTTCAGTTGCCTACGATAATCAAAAATGTGGTCATATTTCCAAAGACCAAAAATGTACCTTATACATGTATTCTGAAGTCGTTCAAGTGTATCGAGTATACTATATTCCCTTTAACAAAATTTTCTTCATTTCTGTTGTAATATATAAATATTAATTACTCCCAAAGGGGTTAAATCAGTCTACGCTTAAAAAAACTAGGACAAACTCAAAATCTCAAAACATTCATCTTCTCCATATGAACGAGTGTCTGTTTTATTCGTCACATATTCACGCCTCGAGACTGTACTATCTTTGCAATCCTCTCTAAACATTCTTAATTCAAAAGCTTTCCCACCGAATGTTCCATCAATGAGGAACTTCAGCCCTACGGGAAATTGGATACAAAAATGATTTTTTACGCCCAGTCAAAATTAGACCATTAAATTATGCAGCAAAGATTCATGAAAATGTACGAAAAAATATTTTAATAAAAACGAGCTTCTTTGAACCACGTCACTAGTTCATATGAATTAACCAATGATAAGAGGGTTGTGGAATATTTTCGGTTTACTTACCGTCAACGGATCAATCGGTAGAACTGACCGAGAAGAAGCCATAGATAACTAAAGACGTCACACGCGGAGTAATTTCAGAAATACAAAACTTTAAAATATCATTGCCCTGATAATACGATGGATAAACAAAAAAAATTAAAAACTTTGGCTTTGATTGGAAGTCTATTAAAAAATGAAAAAAACCACTGAACTTCCTCATAGCATTGTTTTACGTCTGCCAGTGCGTTGGTTACCCCTGTTACACAGAAATTGACCGCAATGAGGATCTGTGTTCTGCCTTGGGAAAACCAGATATAGTATTAAAGTATCTTTATCTTAGGACATGACCATCCGCCAGCAAACGGATGTTTGTTTGTTAAACAATTATGAAACTTGGTCGATTTGGTCAAAGAACACTACAGAGTACCATGTATGGCGCGGCCGTTCCTTTGGGATAGTGGTGTTTATCGACGGTTACGTCAACAATGTCCCGGATTCGAGTTGAACCTGGAAATGACTAGCTGAATATGTAGTGAAAATAAATGTGTGAGTTGTTTTGAAACTCCTGGGAATTTTTTGGATTGGTATAAAAATGAAAAAGCTTTGTTTTAAACTATAATTTGTTGCAACAAAACAAGAAAACATTTTTGAGAAGGGAAAATGGAAGTCTAGGCATTTTTAAGGCATATGACTTATCATTGACTGGTTGAAGTAGCCATTTTATATACTGGGTAACATTAAACATTCTCTCCATGTTTAAACATCCACATTTTCTGAACTCTTCAGTCTGTTGAGTTTTGCGAAATAAAAGAGCTGAAACCTTTATAATGTGGGTGAGATTGATTCATCCGGCTGAACCAATTCATCTACTAAACAACGCCTTTAATTTTTTTTTCTATTTTTATACTTCTTATACCAGTGAGTTAAACAAACAAACCATCACGCCGTTTCCCCGTAGGGGTAAGCAGAGAGGATAGAACGCCATATCACTCTGTCTTTGCATACGGACATCTTCTCTTGCACGCACGCTGAATTTTCATACTTTTGTCACATGTCCATCTTTAGTATTTGATAGACTTGATCGTGCCTTATCTTACTAAGTCCTCCTCGCTTTTTTCATCCTTTAACATTCGCATCGTACATCCTTTTAGCCGTTCTTTCGCTGTCTATTCGCTCTACATGTTAGTTTAATCAGCAATATTTTTAGTATGTCCAAATGTTCGTAGACAGGCAGGTAGTATATTAGCGGCCTCCGTGGTGTAGTGGTCAAGACGCTTGACTCACGCACGGAAGGTTCCGGGTTCGATTCCCGGTGAGAACACAAAAATTAAAATGTGATTTTTCTCAAGCCTGGGTGCTCTGTGATGTAATTCACCACTGTAATTAGGCCTCCTGGCCTGTTGTGGTGCAAAAAAAAAAATAAAAAAAAAAATAAAAATTAGTATATCTTGATAAAAACGCTTGGAAACCTTCGAAACCGGTAGGTAAAAAGTAAAAAATATTTTTGTTTTTATAATAATAAATAACCACAAAGTTAGTCCTTCAAATATAATTTTGGAAATATCCAAGTCCTTATTTTGCGTAAATATTTTATTTTTTAGGCTATTTTCTAAGTCCTATATAACTACGTATTCTGGAAAACGGGAATCAAGTTGTAGTAGGGTAAGGTTTAAAGCTCGAGCCTCTGATCCGTGAGTCCTCGACTCTACCACGGAACACATTTACGGACACAACATCATTCGGGAGGAGATGTGGCATGGACACAATGTGGCACAACGAACAAAAATTGATTTGTATTTTAATAGAATGTAACATATCCGCCTATGTCACATCACTAACACTTCTCGGCTTGATAGTGTAACACCCTAAATCACTAATTTTTTTATTAACTATGCTAGAAAAATTTCATAAAACTTACTAATTTGTTCCTATTATTGAAAATACAGATTGTGTTAATGCGTTATATCACGAACCTTTGTAGGCCGGCCAGTGTCCGTCAGTGTGTTAATGCAATATTTGCGTTTTAAAAATTTACCCGAGCATTTTGATTTATTTTTTTAAAAAATATTTATTTTTTACTTACATATACTGTTTTTATTACAGGACTCATGAATCCAATTTATATGGCTTGTTGGTGAAAATCCTTTACATAAAAACATATGATCACTCTACATAATTTAAGAATTTAATAATTATAAAATTAAAATTAAATATATATTTAAATCTTAAAAAATAATATTTGGAAAAATGTTAAAAATGCAAAAAATTAAAACATGATATCGCAATTATAAGTTAAAAAATAAATTATAAGTTAAAAAAAAAACAAAACCGGAAACCAAAATTTAAAACAGAAGTGTGTACATAAATAATGCGCATAAAGCGTTTTTTTTAAAAACATTATTTGTTTATATATCTATGTCTATCTATTTCCATTTTCATATCCATATCTATGTCCATATCTATATCTTTATCTTTATCAATACTAACATATATACATACATTTACATATATACATACTTGTACATATATATATATATATATATATGTATGAGTATATATAAATATCCATGTCATATTTTATATTTAATTTTATTCGTATATAAACTCCTGAGCGAATAGCCATTCTTTTATTTTGCCTTTATTATATATGGGGGGTCATTTTAAATGACAAAAGGAATCAAGTTGTGACTAAGCAGAATTCAAACTTTAGAGCTATGAACAGTGATTCTGCGATTTATACATGAACCCGGTAAGGTCACGTGCAATGAATATAATGCATGCTTATTTTAGATAAACCCAATTACAGTATTGAATTACTGTACAGGACACTCAGCTTAAGAAATATCACATTTAATTTTTATGTTCTCAGCGGGAATCGAACCTGGAAAATTTTGCGTGTGAGTCATGGGTCTTAGCCATTTTACCATGGAGCAGGACGCCTAAATTATTATTTATGTTATTTGAAAAACAAAAACAATTTATTTTATTTATTTATTTTAATTTTATTAGGATATTGTTTCAATTGGCCTTGTGGCCCAATTACAGTGACGAATTACAGCACTGTACATCCAGACTTCAAAAATCACATTTATTTTTTGTGTTCTTACCGGGAATCGATCCCGAAACCTTTCGCGCGTGAGTCACGGGGCTTAGCCATTACACCATGGAGGCAGTCTATATTATTATTTGTATTGTTTTTAAAAATTAAACAATTTATTTGTTTTTTTGCCTTACAATAGGTCTTAAGGCCTAATCACAGCAATGAATAAATCTTTATGTATAAGAAAAGAGTCATCTTTTATTCTTTCGACTCTTATATTATTACCTCTTTTTTTCTTTTTTTAGAATTTCCAAATATTTTGTTTTATACCATAAATTAACCAGCTTGCGGTGATACACTTATTAAATGAGAAAATATTCGTGTAATGGTACACAATCCATTAAAAAAAATGTTTATAATCTGATTAAAAAGAATGAATAAATAAATAAATTAAATTAAGCATCGGGTTTAATTTCCGACGAGGTCGAGAACAAACATTTTGTCTTCGATGTATTATATTCCTCTTTATGTGTCCGGGGAGATGAATAATACAGTTCTGTGTGTGTCTGTTGTCGGCCTCGTAGTGTAATAATCAGCGCGTTTGCCTACCATACAAGAGGTCTCGGGTTCGATACCTTACATGGTTGACATGACATATTTATTTAAAAAGGGTGTTTTCACAATTATACGCCGACGTTTATGAGGTTCGGTTGGCAGCAGAAAAATATTTCATATTAAATCCTATTTTCGGATAGACAACAGTTCCATTTTTTGGATTTCAAAATTCATTCGCCGCCCTACCATGAAAAAAAAATGTAACTACATGTAAGTTCTTCAGATAAGAGCCATTACTGTCTTATGAATCGGAATTTGATTTTTAAGATCCAGGAGATACTAAGTTTAAGGTGTGCCTAGAATTATGATAAAAAGATGCACGTGAAAAAGGTTGGGCTAGGTGCAGTTAATGTTTCATGTGAGATCAGGAGAACAAGAAATGTGAACAAGATTTAACAATAAAGGTGGCCTCCGTGGTGTAGTGGTCAAGACGCTTGACACACACGAAAGGTTCCGGGTTCGATTCCCGGTGAGAACACAAAAATTAAAATGTGATTTTTTTCAAGCCTGAGTGTTCTGTTATGTAATTCACCACTGTAATTGGGCCTCCTGGCCTGTTGTGGTGCAAAAAAAAAAAAGAAAACAAAAACAAAGAAAGCTTAATTTATTTGCTCTGATAGTCTGGAATAAAAGTGTCTAACGAAGTTTAACTCGTTGGCTGTATTTTTACCAAAATTAAGCACATATTGTATTCGAATTTAAGACCATACTTTTCTCACCCTAAAAATGGCATTAAAGTTACGCAAAAATATTATTTTTTTTATTTTTTCCATTACGATGGGTGTTATTTTTTAGAATCAATGGAATCTCTTTTTAAGTAAAAGATAATGCAAAATCGGTATTCTTTATTTCATTATGAATTCTGCATCATAAAACAAAATTGTAGCCGAAATATTGGCACTTTTTTCTATCTATACTAAAATGCTATTTGTAGCATTAAAATTAAGGTAAATATTTTTTTTTGTAGAGGTGTGGTAGTAAGCGCATTTAGCTACCATTCACTCTGGTGGAGTTTGCGAATACAAATACCGGTTCGTAAAGCGTACGACTGATAATCTTCCCTTCAATTCATTAACTCTTGTGTGGCTGTGATGTCACACTAGTCGACTTAAAATAAAAGTTTTATTAATATGCTGGATGTTTTTGGTAGGATATACAAGGATATCGCGTACGAAGAATGAATGTCCGCTAATTCAGTAAGACATATGTACAAGAGAGAGCACTAAAATAAAACTCTTTTGAGTTAAGTTTACTGTTTTTCAGCAGTTCATGTCAAAAAAACTTGACTTGGGAGTACGCTCAAGAGCTGACACCTGACAGAGGAGGGAAGGAAGGAAGACGGAGACGCTGTTTTGTGGCGGGTGTTATGTAAAACCGCGTAATACGAGCGGTGTATTTATGAGTTTTAATTTATTGTGCCATAACGGAGCTAAATTAAACGTTTATTTGCATAAATTATGGAAAAAGAATTATTAAACAGTATTTCTCGATGTTTTTTTTCAAATCTTTAAGAATATATTCCGTCTTTTACTAGTGGTAACACGATGTTACATCACCGCGCGTAAAGGGATTTTTTAGCACAGTCTTTTAAGAGTTAATGATAAAATTGGCTTCAATGTTTTATGTCTTATGCATCAGGACTAGATGAAAACAATGACCAAATATTTATAATATTCTTCGTAAGTTGATATAATCACTAGACGTAATTTGCATTGACAAATATTTTTGAAATAGTAGATTTTGACACACTGATCTTTAATTGAATTACAAGTACATGTTACGTGAAAATCTTACAACTGAGATGAGTATTTATTTATTATATCGCATTTAACTTTTTTTTTTAATACTTCACGAGATCTTTAAGTGACTTCTTTGCATTAAACATACAAATTCATATGTAAGTTTAATAGAAAGAGTTACCAAAGGAAATTCCCATTTTTTTAATTTTTTTATTTACGAAATTAATTATCTTGATCATCATAATCATAACAACCCTCATGGTTTTGCCTTTTATTGTAAAGGGGGACAACAGTTTGTGAGTTCATCCCACAAATCAGTCTATGACAAGTCAAAACTCCTATAATATTGACCTCTATATGAAAAGTGAGAAGACAATAGTTATAGAGTCCTACACAAGCTTTCCCAACATTGTACCCAGAGTGGGATGTTTGCTGCTGCTAGACCTTCTCACTGGAATGGGTTGCTGCGGCACCGTACGGCGGGCTGGTACCTGAAGCGTAAGACTGATCATCTTTCTGTCAAAAACGATCAAGATACGTTGCGAATGGTGTACCGATGCAGTGCCCCATGCACCATTAGGTGCGGAAAGGCAATGATGATGATGAATATTATTATCTTAAAATCATTGATGTTTTTTCGTACGTTTAAATTTTTCTGTTTTATAATCACTATTTCTATTTAATGTTTATACGTATGTTGAGTTTCGATAAAAACTGGCGCCTCGATATTTAGTAATATAATATATTCCTGAATATACTATATTTCTGAAATTGTTTTTGCCTAAAATTAAAAAATATGATCTAGAGTGCCCTGCAGATAAAAAAATATATGTATTTGATAATAGTAATGAAAATGCAAGTTTCAATTGGCGACGCCGCGCTGACGAAAATAAATCATGTTTTCATTTATTTTTTGCCCGGTGTCAGAGGAAAACCCAAGTTTATATTTAAAAAGACAGGCTCGTGTCAATTCCATTTTTTCGATCGATGGTTTGAAGTTGTGTTTTTTAAGCCTAAAACAATAAGCGATATACAAATAGTCACGACGGATTTCTTTTAAGGTAATCCCCAATACCGACTTGTAATCGAATGTGACTTGCAGTTTTAGAGCTTCGGTTCTATCGGCCACACCAGGAAATAAGATTCCTTAGCACGGCGAATATTGAGAAATGGGCCAATTCGATCAGAATAATATTCTTTGTTTCGCCTTCATTATTTTCGATACAAGGACATGTTTTTCAATTACTTGTTATTAAAACTGAAATCGGTCATCATATTAATAGGATTAACAAATCACAACAGGAATGGAGAATATGGAAGTCTAAGCATTTACAGGGATTATGACCTGTCATTGGCTGGTTTACACACTGCGATGTTTGCTGTGGATGTAAGTTATCCAGATGCCAACTCTGAATTACTTGATAAGTTAGAACGATTGCAGAATGTTTGTATACGTTATATCTTTGATTTTCGCTAATTCCACCACAAAACATTCACATTCTGTCACTTCTTGACAATATTTTAAATAATCCCACTTCGCCTGTTTATCTGAAAGAGCCCTTCTTACCTCTATCACAACACGGATTATCTCTTCGTTCTAAAAACGAGAGAACTCTTTTTATAGCCTTTCATCGTTCTAATTTTCTTGCTTCCTCTTTCACAGTAGTAGCTGCTTGACTGTGGAATAATCTACCTAATAATTTAGAGACAACCCCTTCTTTATTTACATTTAAGTAGAGATTGAAATATCACTATCTATATATTTAAGTTGTTTCTGTATCCTACTTCTTTCTTTCCCATCCCTCCTCCTTTCTTCATAAGATAGTGTTAATTTTTATATGTTTTTATTTTCTTAATCTTTGTTTTTAAATATGTATAAAATTGTAAGAGGCGATATGTCCATGTACTTGTAATTTTCTCAAACTAAACGGTTTGAGTAGGCAGGAAGAAATTGCCTTAAAGCAATATGTCCGCCCTGATATACATATAAATTGTATTTGTTTATAAAATGTTCAACATAAATAAACATTAAAACTGGTCCAAGATGAAGTTTAAAAAATGGAAAATTGTTTTCAGGCATTACCTAGTATGTAAAATATTTCAGTCAGATGAATCTCTTTAAAACAATAAAGGTTTCAGCTCTTTAACTTCACTGAGATCTTTAAATAGAAAAATTGAGAAATATGGATGTTCAAACATGGGCAAAATGGTGAAAAAGACATAGCAAAAAAAAATATGACAAAAAACATATTTTTAAAAAAACATAGTAAAAAGAAAAAAACAAAGCAAAA
The DNA here is from genome assembly GCF_059751315.1 of Micrasema longulum. NCBI lineage: Eukaryota > Metazoa > Arthropoda > Insecta > Trichoptera > Brachycentridae > Micrasema > Micrasema longulum. The sequence continues at coordinate 67,313 of NW_028279296.1, forward strand.
GATGTGATAAATAAAAAAATATGTAAATATAGTAAAAACATTATTTCACAAATGTGAAAGATGTATATCTCCAAAGTAATAGTTTTCAGTTGCCTGACTGCTCTTCCAGATGGCATAACTAGAGGCAGTTGGATTCAAGAAGCCGGGAGGTAAAACCGCATTCAGCCTACTTTTATAATTATTTTATCGATCCTGCACTTCGCTCCCATACATAAGAGTTGGCGCTAAAATTCTTATTCCATTTTTAAAATATATTTATGGCATGATTTTAAATTAAAACTTATATTTACCTACATACACCTTCGTGTTATTTCAGAAAAATGCCCGCGTAGAAAATTATCTACGGAGCGGATATTCACTGCCAAGTATGAGTGTTGTATAAATTTTACTAACATCAATCAAATTACTTTTCTCTTATTCATAAAAAAAGCTAGAAGACCTTGTAACACTTGATTCGTGACCGTGAAACTTTTTGATAAAAATCCTCTGAATTTTAACGCGACACTTTTCTTGTAAAGTAAATACCTTATTACTTTTTTCTCAGTGACTTTTGCTGGTAGTAAAATTCATCCACTTGAAGCCACAAATACTTAATCTACAGTGACTTCATACATCATTATAGATACAACTACCGGTCTAATATTTACAACTTAATTTCCACTAATTTCATTATAAATTCTTTATTACCAGGTTTAAATATTCATTGACCATTTTGATGTATGTATTTAATAATTTGAATAGTTTAAATATGTAAATCTGATTTTTCGCATTATGAAATTATTTATAAGAATGAAAATATTCACTTGTGACTTTTAAAAAAATTGCTAGGTGCCTAAATATCTTTAAATTTATTTTTAAGAGTTTCATCGGTTTGGTTATACTTTACTTTTTACTGGAAAATCCCGTATTAAGGTATATATTTTAAAAGTTTTTTTTTGACCAGAAAGGTATTTTTTTTTAACATTTATATATATATTAACTTAACAATAAAACTTCTTGTCATAAACATAGTATACTCAGTTTTAATATGGGGATTTTACATGACATTCTTAATGGACGTCTTGATAGTCCTGTTCTGGTTTCTGAGTTGGCCCTTAATGTACCTGGCTACCGCACCCGTCACACGAATCAATCTCTTTTCCATGTACCTACAGTTCGCACCAACTATGCACAGAACTCTCCTCTGATTCGCTTGGCGCTTAATAATAATTTATTTTTCAATAACATAGACACATTTAACTGCAGTAAACTCACTTTTAAAACAAGAATTAAAAAAACTATCATAAGAAATAAAAATGTTTCCTTATGCAAAAATATATATTTTTACATTATAAATTTAAGATGTTTCTATTCACTCATATTAAACACACACTCACCCTGTCCATAAACCCACACTCACACCCACTCACACACATATTTACATACCTACCAAAACCGCACTCCACTCACTTACACACGCATCCTCACAGAAAAAACTCGCACACATGCACTTCTATGAATTAATATCGAACTGAACTGATTTTGTATATACATATGTATTTATGTGGAAAACTGATTTGGCTTTATTTTATGTTTCGTATATGTTTTTAATGTTGTGTATATGTTTTTGTATTGCTGTTGTTTTTCTGAAAAAACAAAAAAATATATATATACTATAAATGCATATAAAATGCCTCCTGGTAAGAGGCGCGAGGATAACAATCACTCAGTCAACCCGGTAATCACTACATGGACTGCATCATTGCGGGTGCAAAAACGTTGGTAGTGAGGAACTGGTGCGGAAGGGCAGTGGACCAATAAGAATTGAGGAGACTCCTGGATACAGCCAAGACTCATCCAGGGTTGTCGAGCTTATGATGATGATGATAAATACACAATTAAACTTGGTACAGTACATCGCATTATTGCCAAAAGATGAATTATTATTATTACTCCTTATTCTAACTGGGTTACTATAATTTTTGTAATACCATTATATTTTTATTATATACTAATTTTATTTTATTATATTTAGGAAACCAACAGTTCTACATAAATATTTATAGAAAACAACAGAAACACTGTATAAACACAGAACCAATAACAAGTTTCTAAAAATTGTACAAAGTTAGTAAAGAAAATTTAATATATGGGTATATATATATATATTTTTTTTTAATTTTACAAAACGCCCAAGGGGCATTTACAAAAAATATACAGATAAGTACAAAACATAGTAAGTAATAATTTAAAAAATAAACAACGCTTCTTTGTATTCATGTAGAAACAATAAAAAGCATACTGCTATGCAAAATAAAAAGTGAAACTTCATATAGTAAAAAAGAAAAAAATATCGATATAAAAGAAAAGTGATTGAATTCAAAAGCAAATTGTAAATAATTTAAACAAAAAAAAATATATTTATACATTTATATGTACGTATAAAAAAATGGTATTAATAAATTAATGTTTAAAAGAATAAATTATATTGAGTTTACAGTGCGTATATATAAGATTTAATTATATTATATGGTACACAAAAATATTTGATACATTAATTTCAGAAAGAGATAGGATAATAATAATACACATCAAAAACAGAAAAAAAATGCATGAAAAAGAATGTTTCATTACGACATTAATAATTAATTTTAAACAGTGCATTCAAGAACGTTTTAAAATGAATAATTGTTGACATATTAAAACAGAGATGAAGAACATTTAAGAGAAGGTAATATAGAAGTCCAGGCATATACAGGGCTTATGACCTGTCAATGGCTGGTTTAAGTGGCCACTTTACAAACTGTGTAACATTCACCATTCTGCCTATATTTGAACATCTATATTCCTTCAATTCTTTCATCTGTTGATGTTTGTGAAGTTAAAGAGCTGAAACCTTTATTTATGCAGGTGAGATTCAACGAATTGAATTATTTCACCTACATACTAGGCAACGCCTGAAAATAATATTTTTTCAATTTCTATACTTCTTCATGGACCAGGTAATTTATCAACAATATTTTGAGTTTGTCCAAATTGCCACAACCAGCCATTGACAGCTCATAAGCCCTGTAGATGCCCGGACTTCTATATTACCTTCCCTTAAATGTTCTTCATCTCTGTTGTAATATGTCAATATTAACAGCTCCCCAGGGAGTTGAATCCAGTCCTTGTATACAAAAATTTGGAAAAACTCAAAATATTGTTGAATAATTGTTGTATTAAAAATGTCTGTATCATAAGTATATTTGTTGGCCAAGGAATGTAAACGCGGAATAGGAGAGTTTCGTGCATAGTTAGTACCAACATATAGTTTGATAATTTAAAAAGTATTAAATATGTGATTTTTTTTTAATTATGAAAGAAGATATATCGTGGGTATACTGGCAAAAAACTTCAACTCAAATCAAAATCAAGCATTTAAGTTTTGTTCCAATTTTACTCTTTTTTATATTATTTAAATAAAGTAAGATGTTAAGTGCTCATTTAAAAACATGTTTTTAATTTTTCTGTTTCTTAATTCTATATCAAGTAAATATAAAGTTAATTAAAGCTTTTAGCCTAAATAAAATAGCTGGTATACGACTTAACCTTAAATTTATTTTTAAAACTACAAATGTATGAAATTTATTATAAATTTATGTATAATGCCAGTTTGTAAAGCGTTTAAAACTTTACAAAACTCCATCATTAAGTCAAATCCGCATATTTTCGAGTAAATGTTTTTTGCCAGTATACCCACGATATATTTTTTAAAAATGAACAGTTAAGGTAAATGGGGCGAGATTAGGACAAGGATGTATGAGAGAGGGTATGGAGGGGAGGGAGATGTTCATATTTATTTTTGTAGTGTCTATCAAGTGACATAATGCATTTTAAGTGTCAATTTTAAATTTAACAAAGTGATGTTTGAGTAGTACATGTCTTTAAATTTGGGATTAGACACTGAAAATGCCTCACAAAAAAAAACACAATTCGTCGTCGGTATTTCAAAGAGGCGTTCTGAATTTGTTAATTTTTGAGACGACTTTTAAAGAATTTGTTTGGAAAATTTTCGCCTTTAAAAATGATAAAAAAATAATCCTTTAAATTTTGCTGGTTTTGGTTTGGTGTGAAACTGATATAATGATCTGATATTTACAAAATGCATAAAAGCAAATATATATAAAACTTACGTTTTTTACTGAGTCTTTTTGAAATATTCTGGTAAGTCGTGAACTGGTGTATCAGCCCTCGAAGGGAATGCGTCGAGTTTTGGAGACACCTCATATGAGGAGCATATTCGATTGATCGATTATTTTTTAACAAAATTGGATTGTGGTTGCGGTTGCCGTGGTAAAAAATGTGTGTTAATCTGCTTTTTATTTATTAATTTACAGTTTCATGAATCTTTTACATAATAATAATAAAACCAGTGAAAAAAATACTACAAAAAAGCATAATATTGAAAAAGAACTAAACATTGAGAAATGTATACAATGGTAAACAGTATACAGTATATATAAATAAATAAATATTATATGTGTAAAAAATATAAATATTTATTCATATAAAAGAAAGGTTAATTAAAGAAAATAACAGTTTTAAAAAAGAGGGAGAGAAGAAAAAAAAGAATAAGAAAGTGTTTTGAAAGGAAAGTATAAATATGAATACCAAACAATAATAAATTTAAAAAATAATTACTCACACAATAGTAAAGAGTTAAAACAAAAGTGAATAAATAATCATTATTTGAACTTTTAATTGTTTTTACTTCTTTTTCAAAACACGGGATTTTATCATCAGCTACGTGATCCAAAACAAATCTAAATTATAACTGTATTAAATACTGAATAATTGGTGAGTACCATAATGATGACTGTAAAATAAAAAAAACAGTCTTGTTGGTCTATGTGAAATACGAAAGTTTATTAAAATTAACAGTTCTGGGCCATCTATTTTATTATTTAATAATTTATAAGTCAACAAGAGGTCATTTTATGTCCTCCTGCTTGACATTAATAATAATTTAAAAATATTTATCAGGGATTTATAATTTATTTCTGACACAGGTAGACCTAACTCAAATTAAATGTATCTTAAAAACTTTCTTGCACTTGTACAAGATCATATGAGTTGCAGTAATAAACGGGACTCCAAACTGCAGATGCAAACTCTAGCTATGATTTTACAAAAGAACAAAAAAATATCAATTTTTTTTTGTAAAATAATAAATATTAAATAAAGTTACTGTATATTATTATGATTTGACAATTCAGAATACTTGAATTGCAATTTATATGATGACATAGTTTGCAAAAAGATTAATAAGGATTATATTTATGTTTTTTGTAGATATTTACTGATACAACTCCATAGTCAATGAATTAGACAAAATTATCAATAGAACTTCATGGTTCAGTTTTGCACCAGTCCTTAAAATGCCTTCTTAGGCAAAAGACTTGTTGGTCAAAATTAAATAAAAGTGAAACTAAACCAAGAAGTTTTATTGATAATTTTATCTAAATCATGTATTATTAATAAGGATGCTTTTGAAGATCTCTAACCAGTAGGAATAAGATGAATGATGACTCAAAAGATTTGTCACAAAAGATGATTCATTTTGCTATTTTTTATATCAAACGGATACCTTTTGTTTACATCATCCGAAACGCCTTAATTTTTAAAAAATGCCTTTGTGACAGCATATAAATTAATCGTTGATTATAAAAAAGTACGGTTATGGCACCGTGAGGTCAATATGTCATTTCTGACCCTATGTAATATTACATATCTGTCCACATGAACGAAGAACGCTGTGGGTGAAATAGAACCGGAAGGACTTTTAAAAACAAAATTTATTTTCAAAAAAATCAAACCTACGACCCCAAGAACGGTAGGCGAACGCGCTTACCACTACGTAAAGTGGTGGAATTATCTCAACTCGAGTCCCTTATTAAGGATTTTTACCTAAGAGCAGCCATCGAGTCGAAAACACTCGTCCAGGGTTCTCGTTCTATTTCACACAAAGGATAGTATTTTTAATGATTATATTAATTTCGACCTCGTGGTGGTTCAGCGCTTTTGCCTACCATGCAAGAGGTCTCGGGTTCGATTCCCGACATGGTTTACCTGAAATATTTATTTAAAAATGTGTTTTTACACTAGAATATTTCCACTAGAATAGTCCCAGGACTGATACCTGATCATCTTACCTTCATGTTACAAAAATGATTAAGATATGCTTCGATTAGTGTATCAATGCAGTACCCTATGCACTATTAGGTGCGGAAAGGGAATGATGACGAAATATAAATTTTTCAAATGTTTCTATATTATTAACTATTAACTGGATCATCTGTTTTTTGACTGTCCCCTCTACGAAAGAAGCGAATTCCTTCAAAATATTTGTGAAGAATATAATACGTTCCCTCTTAACGTAAAATTTTTACTCGCCCAGAATGATTTGGATACTTATTTACTTCTGACTAAATTCTTAAGGACAAATAATAAAAATATTTGAATTTGTTAAATATTATTTGCCAAATTTAAATAATAAGTCTAATTAAATGTCCCTCTTTACTTTTGGCCCAAAATTTCATGTTATGTTTACGTTTAATTTAGACGGTAATAATATTTTATTGTCACACAACTCTTTCATACTGATTTTAACTACCTCACATTATATTATATTTTTTCGTGGGTAGGGGTTTTTTTTGTCGTTCACTGCAGCGTATATTCTTTAAATTTCTTATTCTTGTTTCTAAGAGCCAAAATCACTCGGAAACGAGTGGAGGCATATAAAAAAGAAATATATATATATTAACTGTATTTTTTGGACTTCGGTATGTACGAATGCAAATAATTTAATTCATTTTCTATTATTTATGTATGAGGAGATACAAATAAGTAAAATTAATTGAAAATTCTCGCTTAAGTTTTATTTTGTTGAAATCGGCACACTACAAATTTAATCAAATAATAATGACGCCATCGTGTTTCAATTCAATAGTTTATAAATTAATAGAATTAGCATACCTTCGGTATATAATTTGTATTCCACGGTAGGGTTATGACGGCAGATTTGCAACGGACAGAGCTGGTTAAAGACTACCTTTGCCGTATAGTTTCCAATTGACATTAAATAATCATGTCAAATGCGCCGCAACGTAATAAATCTGCACGTTGGTGGGTACTGTGTACAGAGTAGAGCAAACAGTAATTAGCGGTGCCACGAGGTGGCGGCGGCGGCGGTGACGCCCGTAGATTGTTGGAATTCCCCGGGTTTCAACTCCCCGGTGACTAGTGCACAGTTATTATTACCTTCCTATTTATTTCAATTTGAAACCGATCAAATTAACCCTTATGGATTGGAAACCATTATCGCACCCCTAAAAGTAAACCGTGGTATGTCTAAATCGGCAAAAAACGTCCAAGACACTGCCACGTTATCACAAACCAGTTTATATATTCTCAAAATATTTTTATGTATCAAACTATTTCTATCAAACTCATTATTTTTTATGCCAGTACTAAGAGCTTGAGAATTTCCACAAGTTGGCTTTTTTACAGGCTACGTTTTCCAGAAAGGGTCAAATACAATCTGCATTGGTTAATGTATTAGGCAAAGTTTTATTAAAATAATATTAAAATTCCTAAATTCCACACAAGTCATGGTCAAAATAGCTTTGTCTTCAAAGGTGTAAAAAATTATAATAACCTTTCCAATGAACTAAAAACTATTAAAAATAATAAATTTAAAGTAAATCTAAAGAAGTTTTTTGAACACTTAACACGTAAAAACTACATTTACTTTTAATTAGTATAAATGTATTATTGTTTTATGTTTTTTCTTTATATATCCTATGTTTTTATTTTTTTCTCATGTACTCTTATTTAAAATAAACAATAAACAACTACAGCAGTCTAAGTCACTCTCCAAGCACAAGAGTTAGTCTCTTTTTTTTTGAGAATTACAGTGATAACTCTTACTAGATGTGTAAAAGTAGATATGTACAGAATTTTAAAAAAACATGTACCTTTTATGAAATTTATTAATAAAAAAATATTTTAAACAAAATATTTATTGACAATTCTTGATGGAATTCCATTGTAACGATGCAGTAAATTATATTTACAAATAAGTTATTCATTTAAAAATACTTGGTACACTTTCATTTATTTATTTTAACCAATTAGCGCTTTCACCCTCTAATGGGCATCTTCAGACTGGTGAATATTATACAGTGTAAGGATAATTTATGTAAAACTAAATATTATTTTAAGTGTAGGTACATTTAAAAAATAAGTAGAAAAATATACAATACGCAATATTTCAATGGGACAGAGTGAAACAAATTATTGAAACATGTTTTGGCGGTGTACTTTAAAAGAAGATTCTTTTATTTGAAAAACATTTATTGTTTTATTACAATGAACAGGGTCCAAATAATGGGGCTAATAAGGGTGAGCTTTTGAATTCTATCTGCTGATTTATTAAAATTCTATCGCTATAATGTTTTATCCTATTTATTTCTAAAATTTCCAATCAATCTAACTTTTGACCTGTACGTCCTACGTGTAAATTTTATAGGTTTTTTGTTTTTTTTTTTTAAATTGTATTTTAATAAATTTAAATGTGATTTATAGTTTGATAAATCGATATTTAATCTATGTGAAGCTAAATGTTCTTTCAGTCTTTATTTAATTGCTCTCCCGCTTTGTCCTATATATGAACCAGGACAAGTACATGTTAATTCATATATTCCGTTTTTTTACAAATTTTTCGACCTGATCTTTACTATTAATTAATGTTTGGCCCAAAGATTTTTTATTATAAAACGAAACAAAAAGATTATTTTTTGTAACACTTGTTTTATTTTCTTGCTAGTATTGCCGATATAATTTAATTTTCATCATCATCATCATCATCAGCCGTCTTTTGTCCAATGTTGAACATAGGCCTCCCCCTTTAGTCTCCATATTTCCCTATCCTGAGCCAACCGCATCCAACCACTTCCTGCAACTCGTCTTATGTCATCAGACCACCTTGTCTGAGGCCTGCCGACACTTCTTCTACCCGTTCTGGGTCGCCATTCCAGGACTTTTTTGGTCCATCTACCATATACAGACCCTGAAAAATATCATCCAGAAATATAATGAATATAATATTTCACTACAACTAGCATTCATTGATTTTGAGAAAGCTTTTGATTCTGTAGAGATATGGGCAGTAATGAAAGGTTTAGATAATTGTAGAGTGGATCACAGGTACTCAGAACTCCTAAAAAACATATACAATAATGCCACCTCTATTGTACAGCTCCATGAACCAAGCGAAAAGTTCCACATAAGAAGAGGAGTAAGACAGGGTGATACAATATCCCCAAAATTATTTACACTAGCTCTGGAAGATGTCTTCAAAACTCTTGACTGGAACGAAAAGGGTATTAACATCAACGGCGAACTCATTAGCAATCTCAGATTCGCAGATGATATAGTCCTATTTGCTAAAGATGAGAAAGAACTCGAAAACATGATAAACGAAGTTAATACAGCATCCCTGAAAATAGGCTTGAAAATGAATGCTTCAAAAACTAAAGTTATGAGTGATGCAAACCAATCATGTAACATCTTAGTAAATGGAGAAATAATTGAAAAGATTGATAGTTATATATACTTAGGACATGAAATAAAGCTCGGCAAAGATAATCAAGAGGTAGAAATAGAAAGAAGGCGAGGTTTAGCATGGGCCGCCTTTGGTAAGCTCTCATATATCCTGAAATCTCCGAAGTATTCACATTACTTAAAGAAGAAACTTTTTGATGCTTGTGTTCTCCCTGTACTGACATATGGCTGTGAAACTTTTGTGTTCACGAAAAAAATTTTACACAAATTATCAGTGACACAGAGAGCCATGGAAAGGAGAATGCTGGGTATTTCGTTGAGAGACAGAAAAACCAATAAATGGATTAGAGCGAGAACAAAGATCGCCGATGTGGTCCATAGGGCTGCCAACCAGAAATGGAGCTGGGCTGGTCATATAGCCAGAATCACAATTTAATTTTACCCACTTTTTATTCTTATTTTTGTTAATAGATGTAAGTCCTGCACATGATTGAGACATTGCATTTTTTTTTTGGTTTTTTTCCGTATTAAATTATTAACTAGAGATTTTTCGTAGTCATTGTTACGTGCTAGTATTTTAATAAGATCAAGTTCTTTTTTATAATATTTTGTGACATTGGTACATTTAATAATCTATGAATTAACGAATGAAATGTGGACCTAATAACTTATTTGTAAACATAAGTTATTGCATCATTATTAGGCAATGGATAACAAAGTTCCTCAATACCCGAAGAAACACTGCATTTTGGACAAGGCACCTTGCTTTCCACTTAGCCACCTGTTGTGCTGTAGAGAAGTAAACAACTTCATTTACGCACCCGGGTTTCAAATTTGGCGATAAAGCCTTTAAAATAAACACACGTTTAGCATGAAATGCCCTTTCCCCAGAAGTGTGAAATTATGCAACGGAATCGCTCTTCAGAAATTGTTCCTTGCGATTATAAAATTGTTTCTGTTTAGATGTATGGCCATGTTATATAGTAGTAGAAACATGTATTATTATAATTACATCGTATTACATCGTTCGTATTTTCAATAACTATACTTAATCTTCATCTCTGTTGTAATATGTTAATATAAACAACTCCCCAGGGAGTTGAATTCAGTCCTTGTCTACAAAAATTTGGACAAGCTCAAAATATTGTTGATAAATCCACCTGGTCCATGAAGAAGTATGGAAATTGAAAAAATAACATTTTCAGGCGTTGCCTAGTATGTAGGTGAAATAATTCAATTAGATGAATCTCACCCGCATAAATAAAGGTTTCAGATCTTTAACTTTACAAACATTAACAGACGAAAAAATTGAAGGAATATAGATGTTTTAATATGGGCAGAATGGTGAATGTTACACAGTGTGTAAAGTGGCCACTTAAAGCAGCCATTGACAGGTCATAAGCCCTGTAGATGCCTAGACTTATATATTACCTTCTCTTAAATGTTCTTCATCTCTGTTGTAATATGTTAATACAAACAGCTCCCCAGGGAGTTGAATTCAGTCCTTGTCTACAAAAATTTGGACAAACTCAAAATATTGTTGAACTAAACTTAAATTAGTCTGTAGTAAATAATAATTTAGAGTTATTATTATTTTAAATCTTAAAGTACAAAGTAAATCTTGACCATTATTTTAAATTTTGATATGTTTTTTTTTTTTTTGTTTGTTATCCTAAAGTAAAATGCATATATGTATTTATTAGACGTTTTAGATATCGAAAACTTAAATATATTGGATTATGCCATTGTTCACTTACTACTCCAGTATAACATTATTGGATGGGGAGGAGTATGCAACAACAACATGAACTCTGTAAAAATAGTACCGAGAACAATTATTCAAGTCATTCTAAAAATAAAATAAAAAACCTCATAATTTTAAAACCCTAATGTAGAGACCATGTAAAAAAAGATTGCGATTCTTTAAGTAATTAAAAACAATAAAAATATTAAATTAAAAACAACATCCTTCAGATTACAAAATAACTTTAGAATACCAAAGTGCGATTAGTGTTGCAACAAAATTTTAAATATTTGGGAATCAAACACATAAACATTAAAAAAACAGAGGATATAAAACTAATAATAATACTTGCACAGAATAATCAACTCATTAGATATACAAAATTAAAAACAATAATAAATTATAATCAAGATATTACCATAAATAAGTTTGATAAATAAATTTTCCGTGTTAGTCCCTCTCCAAGAACAAGAGTTTAAGCTTTTTTTAGAGAGGCACAGCATAACAAAAATAAAATTATTATTCAAAGTAGTACTGTTAGTAGAAATTAATGTTTAATTTTTTTATGAACAATTTTTAAGTTTATGCTATTCAAACAATCTCGAAAACTGAATTCACTGAGGTGATAAGACTATTATTGTATTATAATCGTATGAATTAATTGATTAACTACTTTTACAATAGTCTTTCATGAAGGTTTAGCATTACATCATAACTTGTTGATTGGATCATTATGTGTTATTAGATTCTAACGTTATTAGAGGAAAATGTAATAATAAATTATTTTTAATGGAAATGGATAAAAATATACATTATTTAATGGCGGATTTATGGTTGATTTTGCAAGTAAATTTGATCAAACTATTAAGGAAAAAACTGACATTTCAAATTTTTATAAATATGATGTTTTGATGATTTACAAACATTTGCACAAATAAGGTCCTAAATAACCGTGGCATAAAATAACAGATTTAATGTTCAAGTAGACGGTGTTTAAACCTTGGGCTTCTGATCCGCAACATTACAGCGGGATCACAATCTGGTATAAGTTCAAATTCAAGTTAATCGTAAATAGAAGTATCAGAAGTCCGCAGATGTGTGCGTAACAGGAAGTTTTCGAAAAGATGATGAAAAGTGTGTATTAACGCCAATAAAAATGGAATATTTATGTTATCTTGAATGTACAACGTTCAGCGACAGCCACTGAAGCATTTTCTGACTGTTCCCATATTTGCAAATCATCATTCCCATTTTAGCACCCGTAAAGATAAGGTGATTTGTTCTACACTTCAAGTGACAGTCCAGGAACAATGAAATATTGCAGTTTAAACATCCTTCAAAAGCAATGTTTCTCGTCCACCTGCCAAGATTTGAATCAAAATACCAAACAGCCATCGAGTCAAAACACGCGTTTAAAGTTGTGGTTCTAATTCACACAGAGAACTGTTTTTCTTATCCACCTGGACTCAGGAGGATAGGCAATTGTAAATGCATAGTTTTAATTAAACGTAGTTATGCAGAATGCAGCCAGTCCACAATTTTGGAAAAATGCGATATTGATGTTATCGGGTACAGTAAGGTCGATTCTATGTTTTGCTAAAAACAGCCAGACCACTTTCATACAAAAAACTGTATTGATCACCTTCGGAATAAGATGTCGATCACAAAAACAGCATTTCTCAATTTGCAGAAAACACCTACAAAACTATAAAAATCTTATGGTATTTTAAAAATCTTTTAAACTGGTCAAATACATAATAAGTTTCTTGTTTGTGATATATAAAAAAACTTGTGTATTCATTGTTTCTCGTTTGTTAAAGTCAAAAACATTTTATCTATTGGGTATATTTTATAATTCACTCTTTTCACAAAATGGCTATTATCTCAGTTTCACTTTTCTATGGCTGGCTGCTTTCTGTATAACTACGTTCAATTTTGATTACAATTTCATTAAGTTATCGATATAAATATTGACCAACAAGCCACCAATATGGCATTATGGGAATTAAATTCATAAAATTATACTATATTCCGATTGAAAATTCGATTTTTAATGTTAAACGATAAAAAAATAAAAATGAGACGGCATTTTGGAATCTTTTTGTATTGTTGCATTATAAAAAGACGGATACAATGACAACATTGATTCAATAAGCTCTTTTAAAGTGCTGTTTTAAGAGAAAAACGATTTCTAGTAAATCGGCCATTAATTTTACATACAATTTCAACTCGATTCAAAATGGTTGACATCAAAAGTGAGTATGAATTGTACTGAAATAGCAAAGAGAATTTTTAAAGAGTTAAAAAAAAACTACCAGTGGTCCATCAGATGAGGCTCAAAAGACCGTGCGATGGAAGAACTCAGGGAAAACGAACTGATTGGAACCTGACGGTAATTATTACTATTGTGTCCAGTGTAAGTATTTAGATGGCTTCCTTCAATTGATTTAGACAAACTTACATCATGGGTAAGTTATGATCAAGTGTATTACATAATTACATTGTGTTTTTTTTTGCGTGGGTTACTAATATTATACGATTACGTTATCACATACCTGGAATAAAATTATAATATTCGACGAAGAAAAATACAGATTTGAGAACTGTTTTGGTACATTTTACTTATATTCTAATATTTTTCTTAGAAATCATTATTTCGTTAAATAATTTGCACCTTCGGCTGCTAAGCAGATTAATATTTTCTTCGAATATTCATTAAAATACCACTCGTTTTGAGAAAACGTTTGGTTTTTTTATTATTATGGTGGTTTATTTTTTAGAAAAGCATTTGTTTAAATATCAGTCTTTTGAATACGAAATTTTAAAGATAGGTAGATAGATCAAATAATATTCTAACATTAATAAATTATTTATTACAAAATTTAATTTTAAATAATCCGAGTGAATGTCATGAAAAATTTAATTATTTATTGTTTTATTCAAAATTCCTTTATTGCAATCTGTACAAGTCTTAAAGAAAGGAAAAAAATGGTCAATCGACAAAGGCCCAAAACGTATGAAGTATTAATTATGATCATTTTCTGGGCAAGGTTCCAGAATCAGGAATGAGCTACCTCATGTAAAAAATGCGTCTTCTTTAGTTACATTTGAGAAACGCAAAAAGCTGGATTATATTTATGTTTTTGTAACCTTAAAGTCTGATCATTTTACTTATAATTTTCCTAAATCTTCTTCCTGGCTCCTTTAAAACTCCTCACCTGATCTAATATTCTACGTATTCCTTAAGGTTTAAAGATTGTAGGTTCCTTTCCTCTAAAACGTTATAAAAGTATTTTAAGTAATCCGTCATTTACCAATATAAAATATTTTTAAAAGTAATTATCACGAACACCGGTCGGTTTTTAGTTTGTTAGAAGGTAAATCTTTTAGCTATACAGATGTGTGTTAATTGAACCAATATAAAATATTAAAAAAAGAGTACAAATTTTGAACAATTAACATCAGTTCGTTTTTTGAGTGAAAATATTGCTTTTAACAATAGGCTATTCCAAGTTTATATATTAAAATAAAATCACGTTGGTAGTCAAATTGTTCAGGGTTATGTTATTTGGTAATTAACCCTAAAGAAACCATAGTGTTGCCGAAACTAGTTGGTTGTCAAATTATAAAAATTTAAGTGGTACTTAAAAACAATGATTTAAAAATAAAATAATAATAATAATGTTCCACAAAGTACAAACATAAGTGCTTTAAACACCAAAAAAAAAAAAAAAATATTCATATTAGTAAAAAAACATTCTTTCAATACACGCATAAAATAATGAGATTTCGAAAAAAAAGTAGATGGAATTGCATACACGTCTTAATTTTCTAAAAGATACACTTTTTGGAGTTAACTCTTTTTTCCTCAACAGAATTGTGAATATAACATTGTGTTTTACGGGTAATTTGAAAAAATAAACACAAAAATTCTTGGTAGTGAATCGGATACTGTTATTCATAGCAAAATTGATCACGGAATTTCATTCAAGTTTATTGAATAGCAAATAACCCGTTTATTTACTTTCTATGGGCGATAATAAAAACATTCAAATCTATTTTCAGCCATGATCCGATTGAAAATCTAATTCAGTTAATAATGAAAAAAGTGTTTAAGGTGAATAAATACTATTGTAGTGGTACCAATACCTAATTAAGTGCATATTTTCTACAACAAAGAAGAAACTTGTATAAAAAATGTGTAATACAAAGCTTTTTTTTTTAAATTTCATTTTATTAATTTTTCACGTCCATAAGGCTTTAACATACATCGAAGTTATATAAAACGTGATTATATAAACATCATAAAATTAAAAAATAAAGCAATAAAAGATTTGTGTTTAGAAGTAAAGTTGGTATAGTAAAAAGAAGATTAGTATATAAACAACGTAAATTTAAAAAAATACAAAATGAAAAAATAAAAGATAGGAACTAAGACACGAAAAATTGAAAAAAAAATCCAAAAGTGTCGCAATTAAAAAATATTTCTTAAATCTTTTTGATAGTGATAATTTTTTGGTGTTTCATGTTTTTTTACAATAATGTTTTCTTTCTATTTCGGATGTATTAATTTGCATGATATTATGTATTGTCAAACAAATATTTTTTCTTATGCACGGTCCCAAATGAGTTTCTTTAATAACTCCTAGGAGTATAATATGTACTTTTTGTGTTTTATGTTTTATTAATAATATTTTTTTTTTAAATTAAAAGAAAGAACATTGTTAAGAAGCATAGTTGGTATAAAAATAAAAAGATTAGTGCATAAACAACATAAATTTAAAAAAATACAATATAAAGAAATAAAATATAAAACAATGTTTACAAGAAAAAATAAAAATTAAAATATGATTATGGTTTACAGACGAAGTGCGGGAAGTAATCACAATTAGGTTTTTCCTTAATAACGCACCTTTTTATATTAAAGTTTAAGTACTTTCGTGGCTCGTGCTCCATATTCTAAAACCACCAGACCTTTGTTGAGTTGGCGCAAATTTAGAAAAAAATGCAAGCATAATGAAAAAACGAAAATAACAAATAGAATATACGCTGTTAATTCGTAAGCATGTATTTAAACTAAGGATCAATGATTGAAAAACAGTTAATTCTAACGATTAATGATATCTTAATAAATTACATATTTAGTTTAGTAGTAACTGAAGTAAATATTTCAAATAAAGTATTTACCGTTGATAAAATGTGGACTGTATAATTTTGTTAAAATATAAAACGTCGTCTTTCCGTTTCAAACTCTTTATGACTTGTAACTTTACAACGTTTTACTTAATTACTGGTATGAATATAATTAAAAATGGTGATTAATTTCGCCGGAGCCAAATAGTTAAAATCAAGGAACTTTAGACTGATCCGAGAATTTATAGAGAGAGATAGCTCGTGAACGCTTTGCGGTCCCATTTATGACATTTTCACTCACTCCGAACATAGGCGCGTATTCGGTCCAATACAAGAAAAACTAATAATAAATTGTTTATCAGTTTTTCATTATAAATAAAAATTCCGAACAACTGTATTTTCAATTAAAGGATAAAAACGCCCTTGTTCATTGAGATAAAGTAAAAGTAATTAAAATTTGTGGGGCATTTCATTGTGACTAGTAGGATATTTGAATCGAGACTTTGACCAACTTTGAGTTGTAACTATGTGATCAGAATTCATTCAATAGTGATTTTTTTTTTAAACAATTTAAAGAACCAGTATTTTATACTGTTTTTAAGAAAATGCCAAGCAGTCGACAATGTATTATGTGTTGTTATTGTTTGAATGAATGTGACTGGTGGGACACAAGAAAATCTCACCTTCTACATTTGTGCATTTGAAGATGAATTTATTACAAATTATCCAATATTAATTAAATATGTTTTTGGGTTGTTAAACATCTTTATTTATGATATGTGTGTAATGTTATAAAAGTGCAATAACTGTTATATAAAAAAAATGTGACTGGTGGGATTTTTAAATGATAAATATATGTGAAGTAATAGTTGCCATAGATTAAACGGGCATTATTTGTTTTTTAGAAAAATATTTTTAGTAGATATATAAAAAAGACGTTTAGCTGTGTTATTATTAATTTAGAAGTGATAAACTGAAATTCGAAATTTACATAATTTGCTCACTTAACATGGAATGCCTTATGTGAAATACTATAGTGGAAAACAATTTATATAACGGAACTTAATTCAAGTAAGCACAGTTTTTGCTATTGTTTGTTTGATTGAGGAACGTTTTTTCAAAACGCGATATTCGCCCCACATGGCATCGAAGAAGTACATCGATTACCTAAAAAAAAACCTTAGCAAAACACGCTAAAAAAATGACAAAACACTATATTTTATCGTGATACCTTATTTCAATGAAACGAAAAAAGAAAATTAAATACTGTATACATAAAGTAAGCTTTGTTTTAAGGTGTAATTTTTAAGAACAAAGATTGTTCACGCGATTTGTCGCGGATCAGAAAAAACCCTCTCCGGAAAAATTAGGTTTAAAGCAAATGTCGAGTTTTGAAAACACGGTCCTCGATTTATTCCAATACGCAATATAATGCTCTTACTTTAACCATGCCAAAGAAAACACTTTTTCATATTATTTTCCGTAGCACTGAACTTTCCAAACGCTCTTGAAGAAAACGAAATATTTTTAATATCAGATCTGAAAGGTCTCAATTTGTTTAACTTGTTGACTCAACCCATAAATAATTAATTTTTAAGAAGCAAGTAAGTTTTTTTAACTTTTACAAAGTCATCATTTTATGTAATTTTGATTAGGTACCTACAATTTGGGAGTCACGGTCATCAAATGTGTCCATATTTTTATTAGCTCCAAATTAAAAACTATTCTATTCTATTTTATCCGAATGTACATATATAACCGATTATAATAGAACTGATCTTATCTGCTTTTGATAGACCGAGTGGGTCAGCATATGTCCGATTTTGTTCGTGAGGTGTTCAGAGCCGGATTCAAACCCGGTACCTACAGTAACAGCGGTGTAGTGGAATTAACGGGCAATGAACACTGATGACGTTATTCGAAGCCAATGGTAACACAGCCATGAACTTGAGTCCATCATCCGCATTACTGATGGAATAATTAGCATTCGCATTAGCACGGTAAATTCGTAATAACGATTCAGTGGCATTTGGAGGTAATAATGGAACATGCGAAACTCAATGTGCTACTCAGTATTATAAAATTAAATGGAAGGATTTGAGTTTATTATTGTATAAGGGTATTTTACTATATTCTTGTAGAAAGGGATCAGTGCTAAATAATTTATTTATATATGCTTTATTAATTTAGTTCATAACATCTTAATATATTTCCATTTCTTTAATTATTTCAAGTAAAGGTAACTCATTGTACAGCTTTAGTTTTGTAAAGTCATGCTTCATTGATTAATGACACACACGTGAGCAATGACTTCATCTGAAATATAGAGCAACGATCGATGAAGCAAGTCATCATTTTATTTTGAATACAATACCTACGTAATTTTTTACAATACTAACAGTATTGCAATTAAAATGTCTTTCTTCATTAGAGAAGCGCCCTGCAGTAATAAAAAATAAAGGAACGTGGCCTGTAAAGAGACTAGACTACTGGGCGTGGTAACGCCCAAGCAAATCAGACCAAAGAGTGAGCTCAACTGAGTCAGCTCAGTTCCAGCATGTAGTCCAAATACAATCATTTCAACCCATAATCGCCGTAAAACTTGCGCGACATAATTCAACTTATTATTTATTCGCCATGTAATAAATTCACCATTGAACCTCAAACCTCGTGTCTTCTGTCACTCTCCAACTGGGGTAGGAGTTCTTTTCTACAATGAGTTTCTAAACTCTGTTTTTCTTTTCATTGGTAATTTTATATCTGTTTATCGCTAGTTTCCTATGTAAGATATTGTTGGTTAAATTCGATTAGACATTTTTTTTTTGTTTATCCCCTTAATTATTTTGTGTATAAAAATTGTATACATTAAAGCATTTAAAAACATGTTTAAAATATTATTTTCTCCCCACTTGTAGCTGTGTATTTAAAGCAACACTCACGATTTAGATTTTTTATTTGCGTATCTTTTAAAAAATAAAGAATAAAGTGTTTCTTTCTAGGTATATTGATTTATTAAAATGTTTGACAATATTTATGTGTATCATGTCATCTTTATATGTGTTTTCAAATTTTGTTTTCCTACTTGTTATCAGTAGGAATATGTGCTATTTTATTTCTTACTTTTTAAATTTTATTTATTTACCATACTTGTATAAGCCCTTAGAGCGTTTATGTGAATCAAATAAAAAACAATAAAATAAAATAAAAATACATGTTTTCATAGTATACTCCTCATCTCCTTATTTTGAAGAATTTGAATGTTTTAAATTTCCCCATAGAATGGAATAGAAGAAGAGTAATAATTTATACTTGGGCATATGATTGCTTAATAGATAAGAACACTGCTTTTTTATCTTTAACATTTCTTTATCTTCCCATAATAAAATGAAATAAGCTTCTGACATTACTGCAACCTAGATGTATGGGTCCTCTTAAGTTAGTTTTCGCCCTCCAAATATTTATATCTTCAATAGCCGGGCTGCTGATAATGCTGAGCGGGAGAGAAATGTTCTCATTTTTCTAAATATCCACCTCCAAGCCCAAGCCCTTAAAATGCAGAGCTATAAGGTTAGAGACGAGTGCTCTCACTTCCCCAGGTTTAACCAATGGTCCATCGAGGATGACGATTTTAAGCAATAATGTCTTTTGCGTCTTATGTGTATAGGTGTTTTATACCTACACAGTGTCTTGGCGCGTCCATATCTACAACACGAAAAACAAAGAATTGTTGGGTAAATGTATTGTTTAATATCTATTGCCGAATAAAAGGCGAATATTTCATTTGATAGAATCTGCCCTTGGAAGGTAAGAAAGACTGTTTGGGTGGGAATCTATGAAAATTTTTGGTCAATATACAAATTCACCTTTCTTGATAGTCTGCGAGATTTAATATTTTTTCCAGTATCATTCTGCAATTTTATATTTTTAATTATCTCTTCGTGAGTTCAATCCAATAAAATACCTCTGACCAGACCCATGCGAGAGACTATATAAAATGGAATAAACAATTTATACTCATGTGTTTCCAAATCGGAAATATTGGTATGCATGAATTTACCAAGTTCGATAACATTTAATGAAAAAGGTGAGTTGGGAAGAACATTTTTTTGGACAAAAACAAAAAAAGGTCCTCTGTCTCTATGTTTATTTGTTAATAATAATATCTACTGAATTTGAAGATGAAGGTTGGTTTGATAATGAATATAACTGAGAAATAGGGTTTAAGACGTTTGGGGTATTATTTTAAATATCTTTGCCTTAATAATTTTTGCATAGTTTTCTTACTTTATTCGGTAAAATTGGGGAAAAGGATAATTAAGTTTTTGATGAAGATGTAGAGGGGATATATTGGGAGGCTCTTGACGTTGCGTTTTTAACCTCTCTATTTTCCCACAAAATGATATTATTTTAAATTATAAAGTTATATAACAAAGCGAAAAAAAAAGTTATTGTTACAATTTACTATGAAACTAAATATTTCAGAAGTACGTAATTTAAAAAGTTGAATCAACATTAAAATAATAAAATAAAGATAGATTCGGCTTATCCGAGAAGTACTCCTTTACCAACAACCTTTAAAAAAACTAATAAATCTTTAGAAAAAATCACAAAAACACACAAATATGGCAAAATTACTGGAGCCATAGAATTAAGAATAGTCCAGACGGAGCGTAGAATCATATTTGAATACATCGGACTGTGTCCAATAATTCCCCCACTTAGGCACACTTTTGCCGCGCGCATACTTGAAGTCACCGAGTAATATTGCCAGATCGCGAAGAATATAACCATAACACAAATGTAAGGTAAAAAAAAATCAATTTGTTAATTTTTCTAAAATTTTATTGTGCACTCGGAAACATTGATTGACACAACAGAGTAGATAAGTAAAAGGTCATTTGATAGAGTAATTGAATTAATGAACTTTGAACTTAAAATATAAAACAAATTTTATTTTACATAAAACGGATATTTTTATATCATGTTAAATATTATTTTATGTTTTAAAGATAATGTCGGCCACGGCGTTGTTTAATTCGAGGTTCAATTTTCATTATTTCTCTTATTATATGAGCAAAGTAGGGTAAAAAAAATTACAACCCTGGTAACACTAAGGAAATTTCCATTTTGTTTCTTCGACAATCTGACAGGTGAAAAAACAATTCAATTTTTAAGTAATGCATTTGTGACAAACACATTCATTTGATAATTACACATGAAATGTGATTGCATCCTGTTTCTTTAAGATCCCAGTAGTATTTCTACACTTTAAAATGACACAACACGGCATGGTTAAATTCGAATGAGGAGTTGCGTACTTAGCGACGTCTACAAAGAAACCAATGGGTCACAACGTAAACCTACTCATTTATGAGTAGTTGAGTCGCCTTCTGTTTGATGTGCGTATGCGGTTTCTGGACTTTTCCTAATTCTATGACTGGAGCTAAACACTAAACGAACTGTCAATTATTACATCTGTCAAAACTCCATGTATAGGTGTTATCATCTGCGCTACAAAACTTTTTTCTAGATGTTTTAGAATGGTAATTATATCTAGATGTTTATTCAATCTACAATGCCGTCTAAGGACTTTAGTGATATCCCGGACTTGGTTTAGACTGAGCTTCATTGGGTCGAAAGGTATACAATAAGTAAAAGTGTTAAGAGTTAGCCGCGTTAATGGGTAGCGCACATTCACTTCGTGGCCGAGCGGATGAAAAACACAGTGTTGGGTTTAAAATAGAACCAGAACCCTACACGTGTGTTTTTCAATATGACGTATGGCTACACTTTTTTTTTTTTTTTTTATTATTTATTTATTTAGTTCTATGTATTTACATAGTCTAATATATATTTACAACACAATATTTACATCTATACTTATTCTAACATTATTTATCACTATTATACACTTAAAATCCTAATTTATAATATTCACTGTTTCATATGTACATTTTCATTAATTATATTCACTATTTACACTATTTACTACCTAATATTTTTCACATATATACTTTTTACATTTAATTTTAAATATATTTACATTAATTTCATTTTTTATGCTTTCTGGCATTTCTTCAAACAGTTTTATTCCCTTGTACATAAGGCAGTTCTGGGACATTGCTTTTGATTTTTTTTCCAGTCTTATATTTTTAGATCCTCTTGTTGCATAGTTATGAAAGAACTCATTATTTTTTAGTTTATCTTGAAAATATCTCGGAACTATTCCTTTAATAATTTTGTTTATTTCATTGGCAACATTGAATTTGATTCTTTGATCAATTGTCATGATATCTAGAAGTTGAATCATTTTCTTAACATTTGTTCGTCTCCCACATCTTAATATTATCCTCATCGCTTTGTTTTGTATTATTTGGAGTCTTTTTAGATCTCCTTCATTACTTAAATATAAAATACTGGAGCAATAATCAATGTGGGGAACGATAATACTTTTAAATATCAGCAGAGAGGTTTTAATGTCTAATTTATTCCTTATCCTTCCTAACAGGGATACCTTCTTTGCGATTTTCTTACTCGTATAGTCTGCATTTTTTGAAAAAGATAATTTAGAGTCAATCCAAACTCCTAGATATTTTATGCTTTCAACATTCTCAAGAACTTCTCCATCTAATTCAACACTGTGATCACTGTTAAAACAGCATTTCTTACCCATTATCATACATTTTGTTTTTCCTACATTTAGTTTTAGCTTATTTGCTTTAAGCCATTTGGAGACTGTTTTTAATTCTGCATTTATTTTCCTTATTGCTGAATCATATTCGTTATCAGCTACATAAATTAAGGTATCATCTGCAAAAAGTCGAACTTGGCAATCAGACAATGTTAAAGTCATATCATTTATGTACAAAATAAACAATAGTGGTCCCAGAACAGATCCTTGTGGAACTCCCAAATCATTTTTTTGTTGATCTGACGTTTCATTATTAACCTTTGTCATTTGCATGCGATTGTTGAGGTAATTTTCAAACCATTTTATTTCCGTGTTTTTAATACCAATATTTTTTAATTTTTTAATGATTATATTTCGGTCAATAGTTTCGAACGCTCTTTTAAAATCTAAAAACACTGCAACTACATATTTATTTTTATCGATGTTCTCTTTCCAGTCATCTATAACAATATTAAGGGCCATTTCACATGAATTTTTAAACCTAAATCCCGATTGTTGATCACATAAAATATTATTTACATCTAAAAATTTTGTAAGCTGCATCTTTACTACTTTTTCCAGAACTTGTTCATATTTTGGTAGAGTATTTATAGGTCTAAAATCATCACATTTTTTTGGTTGTTTTATTTTTGGTATGGGAACTACTGTAGATATCTTCCACTTCTCCGGAAAAACTCCTGTTTTAAGTGATTCATTAATTATTTCTACAAAAGTTTTTCCAATTACAGCAAAAGCATCACACATCAAATTTATGGTTATTCCATCGGGACTTGCCTTGGATGTCATAGATTTTAGAATAGCGAGTAATTTTTGTTCACATATTTCTTCAAAAGCAAAGTCATTATATAAATGCACATTATTATTTTGTTCTGCTTCTTCCACCGGAATACTCTCATTTATTTCAATTATGCTTTTTATATAGTAGGTGTTAAAACGATTTGCCAAGCTTCTGTCGTCTCCCAAGTCCTTTGGAAATTCTATATTTTCATCAATATTGGTAATTGGTTCACTTTTGATCATACCTTTAATATTTTTCCACAATCCTTTTGAGTTATTTTTGCTTTTTTCGATTTTACAAACATAATAATTATTTTTGTTTTCTTTTAGTGCTTTGACATATTTGTTTCTACTTTTTTTATAGTTTTCCCAGTCTATGTGGCTTCCCGTGAGCTTTGTTAATTTATAGTACTTATCTCTTTCCATTCGCATTATTTTTAAGTCTTTAGAGTACCATTTGTTGTACGGTTTGTTTATTATTTTCATTTCTGGTATAACTGTATTGACAGTTTTTTCAATGAACTGTATCATTTTATCAACTTTTTCTTCGAATGAAAGTTCGCTCAAGTTTGACCATTGATTTTCTTCTAATTTTTTCAGAAAAGATACTTTATCATAAGATTTGAAGTTTTTTATGTATTTACATCCATGAATATTATCTTGTTTAAAGCCTTCTAATCCTATTTCAATTGTATTGTGGTCTGTGATCTTATAATCGTCAACTATTTTTACATTCAGATTAAAATCATTACTTATAACATAGTCAATTAAAGTTGAGGATGTCTCTGTAACTCTTGTATCATTTGTTACTAGTTGTTTCATACCGTTTTGTCGTATTATTTTCAGTACCTTTTTGGTATAGGTATCATTACTTTGATTTAGATTTATGTTGAAGTCACCTGCAATCACATTAATATTTTTTTCTATCAGCACATTTTGGCACCATTCATCAAAATATTCTAGGAATTTTTTAGCACTTGAATTTGGTGATCTGTATATTACACAGTAATATCCCTTTCTCGGTCCTTTTCTAATCTTTATTCCTAATATCCAGTACTCTCTCTCATACGATTCATTAGTCACTTCATCAAATATGATTCCTTGTTTGATAATTATTATTACCCCCCCTGTATGTCTGCTATTTGAGTCACACCTTACTGTAGTATACCCTTTATAATTTATTTCAAAATCTTGTATGTCTTCCGTAACATGGGTTTCACTTAACATTAACATCAGCGGTTTAGATTTTTCCAGTAATATTTGTACTTCTTCGTGGTGCGAAATAAGACTTTCTATGTTCATGTATAGTATTATTTCACTTTGGTATTTTTTTATAAAAAAGAATATTTATTTTTTTCGTTTTCAATCTTTTTCTTATAAACTGCGCAGTCGTAACTCCATGCTGCATGGTTTGTGTCTATATTAAGTTTTAGTAAATTTTTTGCCGTAGTGCAATTGATGCATTTTTCATTTCCTGCGGGTTCTTTACACTCCCTACTTTTGTGGTCACCCATACATTTCGGGCACGTCGGATGCTCATGATTGCATTCACTTTCCTTATGATTGAACCTGTAGCATTTAAAACACCTTCTTACATCAATAGCATCGTATACTCGACACCTTTCCCACCCGATGTTTACTTTTTTATTTTCAATAAATCTTTTGTGTGTCGCTCCATCCACCTCAAGATATATGGTAAAATTATCGAATTCTTTTTTCGGTGAAGAATATATGTTAACGACATTTATTAATTTAGGTTTATATTCCTCCATGAAGTCATTTTGGTTTAATATATTATGTAATATTTCATCCTCAGAATATTTTTGAGATATATTTATTATTTTTAATCTTGGTAATCTTTCTTTTGGTATTTTAAATTTATATTTATCTCCTATTTGAGTTTGAATAGTTTCTATTTTTTTATTGTTTTTACATTCCAGAATGACTTTTCCGTTCCGAGCATTTTTTATTCCCGTAATGCCAGTTATTACTGGGTCAATCTTTTTTTTTATTTCTTCAATGGTTTTTTTTGTTGTTTGCTGTTCTTTTGGCTCGATTATTATAATTTCCGCCTTGTGCTAAAAATCCACTTTGTATGCCAATACAGGAACAATGACACATATCGTCATGATTGTAGAACAACGACGGATGTGCAAAACATGTGACGTTGACTTTCTTTTCTATTTGATCTTGAAAAGTTTGTACAAAAAGCATCAAATTACGTATTTTTGTGCTTATTTAGTTGTAACATAATGTCAAAAAATCACAAACGTTGTTGTTCTAGTATCATGACGATGTATCAGTTAAAATGTTTTTTAAATAAATATTTCATGTCAACCATCTTGGAAATCCAACTCGAGAACTCCTGCATGATAGGCACACGCGTCAACCATTAGACCATGAGGCGAACAAACGCAGCAGCAAATACTAATAAAGAAACATTAACATATTACAACAGAGATGAAGAACATTTAAGAAAAGGTAATATGGAAGTCTAGGCATCTACAGGGCTTATGACCTGTCAATGGCTGGTTTAAGTGGCCACTTTACACACTGTGTAACATTCACCATTCTGCCTATATTTGAACATCTATATTCCTTCAATTCTTTCATCTGTTGATGTTTGTGAAGTTAAAGAGCTGAAACCTTTATTTATGCGGATGAGTTTCATCTAATTGAATTATTTTACCTACATACTAGGCAACGCCTGAAAATGTTATTTTTTCAATTTCTATACTTCTTCATGGACCAGGTAACTTATCAACAATATTTTGAGTTTGTCCAAATTTTTGTAGACAAGCACTTTTGGACAAACTCAAAAAAAAAAAAAAGAAGCATTTATTAAAAACATGTAAAATTTCCTAGACATCCAAAATTTTTTCACAGAAAAATATTAAATTCGAGGATGTACAAAAAAGGTAGTCAACTTTGTTTCATAGCAAAACAACAAATCGTTCTTGTCGGGAATATCAAATCCGCTATGCCAGTTTCGCAGTTGGCAGTCTAACCAACTGCACCATGGTGCCTATGCCTATTTGAAATACAGTGGTGCCTCGCATAACGAACGCCTCGCACAGCGAACGCTGCACACAACGAACTTCCTTTTCGTTCATTTCACGATTCATACAACGAACTTCGCTTCACACAACGAACTTCGCTTCACACAACGAAGTCGCCCACTTCACACGATCACTGCCGATTTATTGCATCCTTCCGCGCAGGCAGTCGTTAGTCACTGAGCAGTACGCTTAACTTACGCACGTGTCGCAGCAATCGTTGAAGAGGATGTAGAGGAGCTTATTGAGGAACACAAAGAAGAGCTGACAACTGAAGAGCTCCAAACACTTCTGGCCCAACAACAGGACAATGCTCAAAGGGAAGCGTCATCTGATAACGAGGAGCAACAATCAAACAATCAACCAATTCCAACTGCTGACATCAAGAACATCCTGGTCAAATGGAAAGCAGTTCAGGAGTTTACCAATGTCCACTATCCGGATTCCGCTGAAGCAAACAGGATCAACGACCTGTACTCCGATACTCTTGTCCGTTATTTCCGGCAGATGTTGAAGAAAAGAGAGAAACAAACGACTTTGGACAGGTTTTTCACTGCACCATCGGCCAAAAAGCGGAAAATGGATGAAGATGTGCAAGATTCGATTATTTCTTAAAATTAAAAAATGTGTGTTTTTTTCATTATGTTTTTAGATGTATCTAAATAAAAATAATAAAAAAATTTTTTTTTTTTTTTATGTCATCTTACCATATTTTATGCTACAGAACGAATTATTTTTTTTAACATGTATTGTTATGGGAAAACGCGTTTCACATAACGAACTTTTCGCATAACGAACTTGCTCCTGGAACGAATTAAGTTCGTTGTGTGAGGCACCACTGTATTATATTAGCAATCAATACATTAAGTTTGATCAATTAGCATGATAACACTTTTCAAAAGCAATAATTCAATCATATTCCCGCTAGTATAATCTATTCTAAGATCTGCTATATTCACCTTGACCATAAAATTTAAAAAAGTAAGAACAACGTCGACTGTCAAACACATTATATAAGCGTTAGTTTAATTTCTCGATGAAAATCTCGTTTAATCACTGAATTTTTCGGGAATCAAACCAGGAACACGCTAAAAAAACCTCCGTGGTGTAGTGGATACGACACTTGACTCACACATGGAAGGTTCTGGGTTCGATTCCCGGCGAGAACACAAAAAAATAATGTGACTTTTCTCGAGCCTGGGTGTACTGAGTTGTAATTCACCACTTTAATTGGGCTTCCTGGCTTGTTGCGGTGCAGAAATATGAAGAAAAATTGTATCTTGTAGGCCGCTGTTTTCTCAAATGAAATCAAATAAAATACAATAAATGAAGCAAGCGCCTTACAGAGGCTCTCTTTATTATAAGGTTGGTACTTATTATAATTAAATATATTAAAATAAATGTTAAGAATCGAGTTATGGTCCCTTAGCTAGTGTTGAGGACTCACGAATCAGAGATCTCATCGATTCATACGCTCGATTTTGAAAATGTGAGTTATTTACTACTCTTTGAAACTTGCTCAAAAATTGAAATATATTTGGGTAAAGCATAAGATTTTTATAGGTCGAAGTGACTTTAGAGCTTGTATAGAACTGACCTTCACTTCAAAAAATAAAAAAGTTTAGGAATATATGAGTATTTAAAAAAAAAAAACAAAAATAATAAAATTAAAACGACAATCGTTTTGAGCACAACGTATGTCAAAAATCAACAGGAAAAACAATTAAAGAAATTCAGTTGTTTAAAGGCAAAATTTTATCAGAGTATTATGATCGTAATAACAGTTTCTTATATATGAATTAATACTTGTTTATTAATTAATTTATTTTATTTTATTAGTGTACACGGTACAAATCCTTGTTATCAACATTAACATAAAAACATTAAACATAAGAAGGTTCTATTGCAAAATTATAAAATCACTTAAAAACATTTTATACATTTGTTTTATAAATTGTTCTTTATAAAAATAAAATAAAATGATATCGCAGTAAATTCGAAATGGCAAAAATCATAAATTCTTGATTTGTTGGTATTGTTGCAATGTATATTGAATGCACAGGTATAATACAAACTGTCTCGTGCTAAGAGCTCAGGGGTTCTCAAAAATTTGAGGATAGGTTTAGATACAGGCTGTTCTCTAAACCCGGTAATTTTCAAAACCCCGGATGATCAGTATGGGCAAAAAGACATATTAGCAATATTTCAAAATATATTTAGAACAAAGAAAATTTTAAAAAATATTTATTTAAAAAACAAATAGTCGCTTACTTCTGTAGGGGAGATACGAGGGGAGCGCGGACGCGTGGTTGTCGGCGTATCAGACACCCCCCTGTAGACCTTCGATCAGAAGTCCGAGGTTCAAACTCAATTCTACCATCACTTGATTCTTATATTTTTATAGTGAGTTATTAACAACTCATTGAAAATACCCCCCAAAATTAAAATACATGGGTTAATCAAAAGAATGAGAATATTTATATAATTTAAACATTTTTAATATTTCCTTATTCGCATAATGAAAACTTGATTTATGTTTGTTTAATTTTACTAGTAAATAATGATACTACATTAATTATTACGTTTCGTGTCGACAGGCGCCGTAGCACAGTTGGTTAACGGCCAACCTTGAAACTGGCGTAGCGGGTTTGATTCCCGCCAGTTGCAAGATAAAAATCCAAGAAATATTTTTTTCTCAATTGGTCTAGATGCTCCAGTATATTTTTCAAAATTCTTTCATCTCTTTTCTTTCCCAACTACTAACATGCCTCTAAAATAGAACCTTAGCGGGTTATTCCTTTTTAAAAAAAACTCCTTGACGTACTACATAGTTTTATTTTATTAACGGGATCCGGAAAATTCCATCATTATTATTAACAAATTACAACAGGGATGGAAAATACCTTTAATAAGGGAATATGGAAGTCTAGGCATTTACAGGGCTTATGACCTGTCATTGTCTGGTTTTAGTGGCCACTTTACACACTGTGTAACATTCACCATTTTGCCTATGTTTTAACATCCATATTTCTTCAATTCTTCCATTTGTTGATTTTAGTGAAGTTATAGAGCTAAAACCTTTATTGTTGTGAAGACTTAAACAAGCCAATGACAGGTCATAAGCCCTGTAAATGCCTTGACTACCGTATTCCCTTATTTTAGGTATTCTCCATCCCTGTTGTAATTTGTTAATCTTAATGACTCCCGAGGGGGTGAAATCCAGTCTTTTGTCTACCATCATTATTATTTTAATTTTATTTCTTGTATATATTATAATGTACTACTTGTATGTGAGTTTTTTACCTTTTAAGATTCTATCATTCTTATATTCTGTGCTCATTTTATGTAAAAAAAAAAACAATTTAATAATGAATAAATAAATAAATTGGTCTGTTTGGCGTAAGTATAGCCTGTGAGCTCGCCAATACATGACAGATGACAGTAAACATAACCATAGAAAAACATTGCAGTTGAGCTCTCAGAAGTAAAGCAACGTGAATGTAGCAATGCTTGAACTACATGTCAATAATATTCTAATAATAAATAATATTATTTGGACATACGGAACTTTAAAGCATACCTTGGTTTCATTACTAATAGTATTTTATCGGTTAGGTAGGTGTATTTAAAAAAAAATGTTGCGTACCTGAAAAAAGCACAAATAATTATGTTTTTGTAAATGATGTCAGTAGCGACACTCAGAGAGTGGCTTTGTGGCGTTTAGACATTTTTTATAAGAAATTCATGGCGTAGCCGAAATACTGTTATAAAAACGAGGATGTTTTTGTTGATTGACGTTAGCAGGCGCTACCCAGGGGCGACTTTGTAACGTGAGAAATTATTTAAAAAAAGAGATTCATGGCGTAGCCGAAATATTGTAATTAAAACGACGATGTTTTTGTTGATTAACGTTAGCAGGCGCTACCCAGGGGCGACTTTGTGACGTGAGAAATTATTCAAAAAAAGAGTTTCATGGCGTAGCCGAAATATTGTAATTAAAACGAGGATGTTTTTGTTGATTGACGTTAGCAGGCGCTACCCAGGGGCGACTTTGTGACGTGAGAAAT
The DNA here is from genome assembly GCF_059751315.1 of Micrasema longulum. NCBI lineage: Eukaryota > Metazoa > Arthropoda > Insecta > Trichoptera > Brachycentridae > Micrasema > Micrasema longulum. The sequence goes on from NW_028279296.1 coordinate 98,366, forward strand.
TATTTAAAAAAGAGATTCATGACGTAGCCGAAATATTGTAATAAAAACGAGGATGTTTTTGTTGATTGACGTTAGCAGGCGCTACCCAGGGGCGACTTCATGACGTGATGAAATTATTAATTTAAATATTTTTTTTCATTTTACATAGCGTAGCCGAGATAAGAAATTGCGTGGTGTTTCGAAATTTAACCGTGTAGGTAGCCGCCTAGTTACAATATTATTTTTGTATTTGTATAACTCCTGTTTTATAATGTTTATGTATTTATCGCTATAAGAATTAAACTAAAGATAGTTTTTACTTTTAATCGCTATCCGTTTTTAAAATTATGTTTGTAACACTCAATAATATTTATTTTTCAAGTATTCAATGTTATTTTTGCATTTTAATTAATATTGTTAATATAAAGCGTATTTTTATTTATTCGAATTTACTAGACTGTTTTTATTACAAAAAATAAAAATGCATATTTCTCTATGTATTTTTCTGTTATAAACAATCTATTAAAATAATACACATCAAATTTCCATTGTCTGTTGATTTCATTTGCAATCTTCTTTTTTTTTCTACGGTTAAATCTCTAGGAAATTCAAAGACAATAAAATTTTTACTGTCATATATTGGCGAGCTCACACGCTATACATAGCCCGTCTGTTTTTAAAGCTGACACGTTTTTTATCTGACAGTTCCGTCTACATCCGTAGCTGTAAAAAGTACTCACCTATTCCTATGTTTATTCACGTTTACATAGTATAGGATTCTACTTGTGACGTGTGATACGTCAGCCAATGAAATCTCGTAAAAACGTGTTTAAATATCAATATAATATAAGATTTGTGACGTCTTGTACCTGCAATCTAAACCAGACCTATCTACGTCATCATATTTAGTGGGCGCCTAGATTATGAATAAATATAGGATATCAATGAGTAAAAAATGATCTAATCGGTACCTACATATTGACAGACTAACCGAAATATCACCATGTTGCCTACACAAGTGATAATTTTATTTCAAATTTAAATTCCGCATGCAAAAACAAAACGTAATGTTTATCTAGATTTTATTGCACGCACATATCTCTACAGATATATATTTGTATATTAGGGTGAGCCGATATTTTTTTTCCGAATTTTGAAATGAAAGGGGTCTAAAAAGTTGCTTTTTGGATTACTCAAAATGCAAAAAATATCATTAAAAAATATTTGACACTGCTTTTGGCCCTCAACCTTGTCATTTTTCATTATATTGCGCAACCGTTCGTAATGTTGAGATTTGTGTCAAATCTGTTGATACACGAGTACAATTGTGTTGTGTTATATTGCGCAACCGTTCGTTATGTTGAGATTTGTGTAAAATCTGTTGATACACGAGTACACATCGACTTATATTTTATAAAAAGTAAACCAACACAAAGTACAGTAAAAATAAACTATTTTACTCAACGATATTATGAATATATATAAATGTTTGTTGAAACAGACTGGATTCCACCCTATGGGAAGTTATTACAAATAATATATAAGTCTAGGCATTTACAGGTTTTATAACATGCCATCGCCACATTATTTTGATATCATTCCTATTTTAAGAATGTTCTCCCTCCCTATTATTTGTTGTATTTTCCATATTAATTAGTTAACTAAAGTTTTTTTTTGTTTTTTTTTGGTTCAGTCATTTTTTTGCGCTAAACCAGCTGTCGTTTTGTATTTAAGTAAGAAAATCATTCCAATTAAATTTTATAATGTGCATTAAACCTAATTAAATAAGCATCTAACGGCGTAAGTTGCACTTTGTTTTGTAGCATTTTTTAATGATTCATTATATTCATCAATATTAGCCAGGCGCTCAACGGAAGCAGTTCCGCGGAGTGTAATTTTTTTTGCATTTCAGTAGTTTTATAACGTGTTCGAATTCGTTTTGTGATTAAGTTATATCTTTCCTAACAAAAAATAATTTTATCACTATAGATAATTGACAAAATATTTAGACAGTTATACACTTCAAACCTCGGTTGAGGGCCAAAAGTAATACGGAATATGTTTTACGTTCGATGTGATTCAAAATGCAACTTTTTAGACCCCTTTCACTTTGATGGCTAAAAAAAAAAAACTTCATACATCATCGGCCCCACTCTTACGTATATCCCATACTGAAAATAACGGTGGCACAACTCAAAAACAGATATTTTAAAGGAGGACAGTAAACCCGCACTTTTAGTAAGCTGACATCAATATGTAAAAACAAAGGCGAAACCCAATGTTTTTTTCGCAAAAAAAAAGTATTTGTAAGTACTCAATATTAGAAAATGGGAACCAAGTTGGAGTAGTAGAATGGAGTTTGAACCTCGGACCTCTGATCAGTTAGTCCGCAACACTAGCGAATGAGAATGTGTATATTTTAGTTAAAATTTTAAGTACCTTTGTGACTTGTAATTGAACATATTTTTTGAAAAATGTACGCGTATCATATTTTTCAGACAGAAAACATTATTTTACTTTGTAGATAAAATTGAAGATAAATGTTACCTTCCTATTGTAATACGGTCCTAGGTCAATCCTGGGCCCCGATTACAATAGAAAGTAAAAATTTATCTTAAATTTTATCTACAAAGTAAATTTAAGTTTTCTGTTTAAAAATCAGAATATGCATACATTGTTTCTTCTAAATGTGTTCAATTATAGGTTACCGACAAAGATATTTTAAATGTTCGTGCAAATATACTCATTTTCATACACAAATATCGGTTTTTCTTTATAGACAGTAAAAAATAACTCAGTTAACTTCCCATTTTAATCGGGGCTCAGTTGTAAGCTGTAATGTACAAACCTCTCCCCAAATGAGTTTTCGCTAACGTTAAGAAATGAGATTTCTTTAATAAACATTTTCCTAAATACTTTTAGCCCGGCTTGCTAGTGATCGACCCAAGCAAGATTTTTATCCGAAACGGAAGCTTATTTCAATAAATTAACAGTTACTTTAAAACACCTACAATTACCCGTTTTTATTGTTTAACCTTACGAGTTTATTGGAATAAGGGTCAAATAAAATACAGAATGAAATAAAAGGTAGACATTTAACTTGACAACTACCACTCACCGGCCGAAGCCGTAACAAACTATAGTTCACAGGTCACAGATCATAATGCCGAGTCACGAGCTATAATATGCACCCGAATACAGCCGAACACAATCCGACACATCCCGACCGCAGGTTTCGGCTGTTCCAAAGTTTCGGCCCATTTTTAGCCGAAACTGAATCTGTGACCGAAACTAGCCAAAATCGAAATCGGTCGGTCACTACAGCTTGTTGGTTTTTTACAAATATGTGACATATACCCAAGACATACTTTTTTACCGAATTGCCGAAATGTTTATTTATGTCTTTAGTCTCTAATGTATAAATAGAAATTAATTTTACCGCATACAAATGGCTCAAGATATATAATCAAAATATTGATATATTCAAATGATTATGAGTTTATTAATAATGGCCAAGAGCAATAAAAAATGTATAATATCCGAACGACACAGAAAACCGCACGTAACGGCTACTCGTACAAACGAGTATTTGGCTGGTGAAACATGAATCAACCTGATGCCAGACACGCGCTTCTGTTCTGAACATACCCATATGAATATTACTCATATCCTACTTGAGAGTATCGCTTGATGGAGTATAATTAAAATAAGGAAGTTCAGTGCTACGCGAAATTGGATATAAAAAAACGTCTTCTCACGCGCGGTAAAAATTAGATCATTGAATCATAAGACGCAATTTCTCGAAAATGTATGAAAAAAATACAATTATAATTTACACTACTTTAAATGACGCCACAAGTTATTCTTAATCAACCAATGATAGAGTGTTGTGATATATATCCGGTTTACAGGAAGCCAATTTGGCAATCTTAACTTACCGAACTGAACTTGTGATGTCACTCGCGGAGTAATTAAAGAATTACAAAACTCGTAGCAATGATAATATAATACAAAACACAATAAAAATTGGCTTCGTTTGATGGTCTATTAACAAATAAAAAATATTAGTACCTCATTCACCGCTAGATGCATTTATATATTTAATTTATTGGTATTCACGGCACAAATGCCTTTCACGTTTAAATTTGCTGTTTACTATATTGATGCTCCATATATATATATAATATTTTTTTCTGACCAATATAATATTTGTTATGATATACTCGTTTATCTGTGTCAACTAATTACTCGGCCCAACTTACCCTAGGAATTTTAGTACCATGGAGTTGGGACTTATGCCTCAAAAAATGTGTAATAAACTAATTATAATTAAATAAATAAATAAATACAAGCATAAGTACACTTAAACATAACAGCGTACAACAACAATAACAAACCATCACGCCGTTTCCCCGTAAGGGTAGGCAGAGCGAATAGAAGGCCACATCTTTACATCCAGATCTCGCTTCCTCTACATTCATTCATCTTGCACGCGCGCCGATTATTTCGACTTTTAACATGTCCATCTTCAAGTATTTGTTGAATTTAGTCATTCCGGTCTTCCTCTATTTCTGCATCCATCAACATTCGCATTATAAATATTCTTGGCCGTTCTTTCGCTGTCCATTCGCTCTACATGTCCAAACCAGCGCAGAGCTCCTTTCTTGATTTTGTCGATAATGCTTATCTCAGCCTTACATAATGTACGGATCTCAACATTTGTGCATCTATCATACATAGTTTAACCACACATTCGTGTGAGAGATTGCATTTCGACAGCTTTCAGCCTACTTTTATCCCTGTTTTTCAAAGTCCATACTTTGCTCTCATACATCATGGTTGAAACCAGGACTCCATTGTGAACTGCTAAACTGAACTCTTGCGATAGACATATATTTGCTAAGGTTGATTAAAGTGCACCGTTCACTCTGTTTCCGGCACTCACCCACCTTTCAAAATCTTTCTTAGTCATTTCATCCCTAGTAAACATACTTCTCAGATACACTAATTTCTCTTTTCGTTTTAGTATAACTCCATTTACAGTGATTTCACATTTACTCACAGTGTACTGTAACAAAATTATGAAATAATACAAAAACAATATAACTTCATATTTTACACAGTTTTATACATTGTACTTTATTAAAATACTATGCGTTAGCATCATACTTAACATACTTAGGTATAATAAAAAGATGATAACGCAGAAAATTAGATATGGCAAAATCATAAATTCTTAATTTGTTGGTATTTTCGCAATGTTTATTGAATGTCGTAGTCCAAACTGTCTATTAAATAAAACATGAAATAAAATATTAGTTTAAAAAAATAAAAACTAAAAATCTAGTCATACGTAGGTTTATTTAACATGCACTTAATCGTACATTTCTTTTTCTTTTTTTACAAATTAAAATAAATATTCAAACAGCAGACAAGTTCCTGAACTATTTCTTTAATAGCAACTTTAAACTTGACAATGTTTGAGTATGTCCAAATGATCGTACACTGGCTGGATTTTCTCCCTAGGGAGTTATTCATATTGACATTTATAGCAACATAGAGGGAAAACATTATTGAGAAGGGAATATGGAAGTTTAGGCATTTACAGGGCTTTTGACCTGTCATTGGCTGGTTCAAGTGGCCACTTTACACACCGTGTAACATTCACCATTCTGCCCATGTTTAAACATCCACATTTCCTCAACTCTTTCATCTGTTGACTTTTGTGAAGTAAAGTGAGAATTATCCGGCTAAACCAAATTACCTACTAGGCAACGCTTGAAAACAATTTTCCATTTTTTATACTTCTTCTTTTACCAGGTAGTTAATTCAACAATGTTTGAGTATGTCTTTATTTTTACAATTAACCTATTTCTTAAACCAGGTAAAGTTTTTCCGAGGTATAAGCTTGGAATAAGGATTCCTAATAAGTGACGCCCGTTAAGTAATAGAATCTTATTTTATTTTTAGTTTTCATAAATAACCATAACGCATAGGACTCTGATAAAGAAAAAAATTAAAAAGAATTATTTTATATATTACTAGCGAACCCGACAGACGTCCTGCCCAAACGTTGGCTTGCCTGCTATTAGCTGGTTCTGCAAACGTTTTTTCGGTATGCGAATTATTCACCTACCGAGTTTACTAGTTAATCTCAATCATCCAGGGTCCCACTCAAATATTCACAAAAAATTCATCAAAATCGTCTAGAGTTCAGTGACATACACACGTACAAAATATTTTTTTTTATAAAAAGAGAATATTTACGTTAGCCTCCAAAATCAAAATGAACGATTCAAATATCCCATTGCATCAAAAGAAAGTAACATTGGTCATCTGAAAATAACCGTGAAATGATGCAAAATGATTGCATCGTCAAAGAATAGAAATCTGTTCTAACTAAAAAGTTGTTTATTCCTCGTATTAAAATCTTGAATCATCACTACATGAATCTGTGTTAATTAATGACTCCTTTCTTTTCTTTAACCTTGGTTAATCTTGTTTTTTTTTAAGACGTTGATATCGTTAAAACGCCCAAGCTGCTATTTTTAAAATAAAGCTATTATTAATAGCTTTCCATTGTATCATCATTCACTAAGCAATATTTATATAGAATCATGTTCCTCACTGGGATGTCCCGTGTTAAGCTTACAAAGTGTTATAAGAAAATATTTTTTAGAAGGGAATATGGAAGTCTAGGCATTTGCAGGGCTCATGACTTATCATTGGCTGGTTTAAATGGCCACTTGACACACTGTGTAACTTCCACCATTCTACTTATGTTTAAACGTCCACATTTCCTCAACTCTTGCATCTGTTTTTACGGAGTAATAAGAAGTTACTTTTATGAAGAAAAAGAGCTGAAACCTTCATCATGTGGGTGAGATTCATCCGGCTGAACCAATCGACCTACTAGGCTACTTCTAAAACCAGTTTTCCAATTTCATACTTCTTCTTTTGTCTAAATAAATCTAAATACCTCCCAAGGGAGGAAATCCAGCCAGTCTGCAAACATTTGGACATACTCAAAACATTGTCATATAAACCATTTTTCCAAGACATCAACAAACCAATATAACATATTTTAACTCTTATGCGACTGTGGTGTTATACGATTCTACATAGAATACAAGACTTGATATATCTCTCTAATTTATGAAAATAATAAATTTTCATTTTTTGTAATCTTCAAATGGGCATTTTCACATCAGATTTGGATTTTTTTTTTTATAAATATGCTGGATTTAAATACAAAAAATATGTATTCTTACTATGCTGAGTATAATTTTACGAATGAAAGTAATGCCAATCCCACAATTAATTTGTTTTACTGTATATAAAAGAGCGAGAGAATAGAACTTGTAAAAGAGACAAAAAACAAAGGAAGACATTCGATCAATCAGTCAGTTTTTGGTACGTGCACGCTAGTTATATGCCCTACGGATTTATAATTTATTTTGCTATAACAGGAGTAAATTGTATTATAATTATGATAAATTATGGAAAAAAATATTTTACACTATGCCTTTTTTTTTTTTTAATGTCTGAACTTCAAAATGTTCTATATTTTGCTTGAAGTAACACGAAATTACATCACCGCGTGTTAAAGCACTTTGTAGCACAGACTTTTAAGAGTAAAAAATCATGTACATATATTTGCATTCTTTCGATTTATCCGTTATAGTTGAATAGAGTTGTGACCCCGTGACTAGTGTTGCGGACTGACGGATCAGAGGTCCGAGGTTCAAACCCTACTCTTGACCAACTTGATTCCTATTTTCTAATTGTGAGTTATTTACAACTCGTTAAAACTGGCTATCAAAATTTAATCATAATTGTTATAAGAACTCTTATATTATTTATCAAAACAAAATTCAAAAATGTCAATTTAGTTGTAAACAACTCAATATTAGAATATGGGACTCAAGTTGGGGTAAAGTGAGGTTCGAAAATTGAATCTATGATCTGTGAGACTACATCACTTGTTACTGGATTACGTTATCTTACCCACTTGGTTTAGTCCACTCTACAATCCGTGCAATATCATCTTTATTTTGTATATTTACGAACAATTTGAACACAATGGGCCTTATTTTTAAACCTGGTATTAAGTTACGCTTAGGCATAGTTATAGTTTAAAAATGCGAATACCATCTTTATTTTACCATTATAATAAGGGTGGTATTCCCATTCGTATTCTGCCAGTATGCCTAGGCGATACTTTATCCCATGCTTATGAGTAAGACCCATTGAATCTTGAAATAACCACTCTTCCCTTTTTTTAACCAATGTACAAATTAATCATGATGTTTTTCAGAGTTAATGTGTCGTATATTTATTCTTCTCTTTGATGACGTTTTGGACAACTTTTCACTGTCCATCATCTATGCTGATGTAGTTTTAACTCTTGTGTGGCTGTGATGTCTCTCTAGTCTACATACGATACAAGACTTGAGATATACATATCTTTCTCATTTTTTTTAATAAAGAAATTGAACGTTTTTTTTTTATCTTTAAATGCACATTTTCACACCGGATTTAAAAAGTAAAATTTTACAACTATGCTAGATTTTTATTTCAAAAATATTTATCCTTGGTACGCGAAGAATGAATGTGACGCCAATACAGCAATAAATGTGTATAAGAGAGAGCACGTATAGCAGAGAGAGCACGTAGAGCAATATATAATTCATGACAAGAAAGACAGAGACGCTATTCTGTGGCCGGTGTTTGTGAGAAAAAGAGATTCAGTCGATTGTTTACAGTGATGGGGGACGCACGCATGTAAAGTGACCGGCGTTTTTACGATTTTTAATATTTTTTTTCGAAAACATAGCTAAATTCATTGTTTATTTTAATAAATTATAGAAAAAGAATTATTAAACAGTACCTTTGTTTCTGTTTTTTTTTTTTATCTGTAATATACTATAATTAATAAATACTTAAGAATATTCCGTCTTATGCTCGTGGTAACACGATATTAAAGCACAGCGCGCAAAGGTATTATTAATCATAGTATTTTGAGAGTGAATTTCGTAGTGTATTGTCGTCGTATAATGAATTTGTACCGTACCGCAGTCGGCATGTTTGCGTTATATAGGTTTATGTACGTTTGTTCAATCCCATCACCTCTTTTAATATTATTACATGTTTGTGAAAAATCAGCACTAGTTCGGTACTATTTATACTCGGCGAAACTTCAGAGGAAGATTCCTTATAGTAAACTCTTTAAAAATTCTTTTTTTTTAAAAAACTTTTTTTTATGATAAAAAATTTTCGTTTTAATTTGAAAAGGGGGAAAATGCTTTATGTTTTAACCAAACTCGTGTAATATTGAGAAGCAATATGACTGAACAAGCACCCTTGTGCGTAATATAAAAAAATATGATGGAATGCGTGTAAAATCATCATAGTATCAGGCATTGAACATAAGTACTTAAACCGATAAAACACAAACCTGCCGACTACGCGGTCAGTACGGTACAAATTGTTAATAAAACACCAACTCACTACAATATTTAAACTACGTCAGCCCTGATGATGGAGACTCTACAGCCGTTCGAAGTAAAATGGCAATAATCAACATTTCAAACGTTTTTAGATGTTGAGGTTTAATGCATTTGTTATTTTTCCGTATTTATTTATTTTTTTTATTTATTTATTCATTTAAAATTACAAAATTAAATATTTATGAACTTATTAAGGTTTTTTAGGCTATGCCCGTGTCAAGCCACAATAAATAACAATAAAAATACATAGTAAAATTAATTAGATCAAATTATAATGACATAGAATCACAATCTAGAAAAAAGGTAAATGTATTAAATAATCAAATTCCAAAGTATACAATGCAAAAAAGATTATCAGAAATAATTTTAAAAATATAAATTATACAAATTAAGAATCACACATAATCAAATATACAAAATAGTGGTATCATTAAAATCAACAAAATAATAGTAAAATATAGTAGTATTAAAAAAAAAATAACTCAAAATAAGCATAATTGAAAAATTGAAATATATAAAAGCATAATTGAAATGATAATTGAGTTATGTTTCTAGAAATTCACTCAATTTTAGTAAGAAATATAAGGAATAGAAGCAATAAATCATATGCCAAATAATAGTACGTACTAAATTAAATTATACAAAAATACATAATAAGAAAAACATAAAAATTATCAATATATATAAAAAGCAAATAAAAGTAAAAGAGTATGGAAGGAAAGCAGATTTGTACGTTTTTGCTAATTTCGTACTTTAAAAAAGTTAACAACATCGTCCCTATCGATGCGTAGCAACCAATTGCAAACATTTTCCTTAAATACATTGGCACTTGTAGAGTTTTTTATGGCTGCCGGAAGTTGATTAACAAATTTCGGAGCTAGGAACGTAAAGTTTCTTTGAGCTAGCTTCAAGTGAGTGGTTGGGCCAAGGTAATTATTCCTTCCCGCTGATCGGGTCTGTATATTTTGCTGTGTCCTGACTTTATCTACAGATTTCCAGAACTTCACAAGTGCCTCCTTGACAAATAGCTGTCGCACATCTAGAACTTTACAATTATCAAACAATTCTTTTGAAGGATAGCGAAAAGGTACTTTTTTCATTGTTCTAAGCACGAGTTTTTGTACTTTAAAAACTGGATCCAATACGCTAGCTGCGCTACCCCCCCATCCAATAATTCCATAAGTCACCGTAGATTGGAAAAAAGAGAAGTAAACACTTTTAAGTAATGACCAATCGATTATGTCGCGAAGTGATTTAAAAATAAAATTCATTTTTCTTAGTTTAGGTGTAATATACTTTACGTGGGAATACAGTTTTTTTTATTTTTGAATTTAACTTGTATTTATTAGAGTAAGTTGTTTAACAAAATTGCAATTATTTATCAGTTGGTATTAAACAACCCATTTTTAGTGTTTTGCTAGATACTGCATTTTTGTTTGGAAGGGCTGCATTTCCATCCAAAACTACGACAAAGAGAAGAATAAATACCCGGCACAACAACTCATAAATATATCACGAATATATAAAAGATCGTTAAAAGTTTAATTTACGCATTCTTATCAAAAAGTAAAAACTTCTCTAGCTTCCCTGAAAATTTCTGGCAACTCATTAAATACTTTTGAATATTTATAAAACTGGTTGTTCTAAGTTTCAGGGATTCTCGCCTTATGAAGATTGAAAACATCTTCATTTCCTTTTGAATTATGGAAAAAGATTTTAAATTTAATATTGACGAAGTTTTAACGAAAAGTTGACAAATTTAAAATTTGATTCAAGTCAACGAACATTTTGACATAAAACAAACTGTTTTTACTGTCAGATATTTCAACAGTAAAAATCTTTTTGTTTGAAGTCATTTTTTTTACTCTAACTAAATACACTTCCTATAGGGTAAAATCCAGTATTTGTACAATGGTTTTTAATGTATTGTTGACTAAACTATTTTGAGCTATAGACAAACGTACGCCATTTACTATTCTGCTTTAACATATATTTCCATATAAGGACATTTAGTATTTTGATAAGAAACGATATTCAGATCAGTAGTAAAATATTACTTTAACACATAATTTGATTTTCCTGGAAACTGTGTTATCTACAGCCGTCACAAATTCGACTTTTTTATTAAGAAAGTGGGTGGCGTTTCTAAGTATTAAGAAATTGATTCACTGCGGAGTTCCTTCATCACGCAAACGTTTTTTTATAGATAAATGGCTCACGTAAGTCGAAAGTAAATATTATTTGGCTTATCTAAAGTCATGGAGCTAAAAATAAAAAAATTTCATCGATTCACTGATTAAGGTCGATATTTTTTTTTTTAAAAACCATAATAAATATCAATTACTTGACAATCAATATTTTATCCAAAATATAGTATAAAACTACTTTTTTTACACGCAAACATTTTTATGCAAATAAATTTAAAGTGTTCGGGAGGATAAAACTGAATAAAAAGTGCAGTCGGGAGAACAACATATTTAAGAAAGAAGTGAAAAGTTGTATTCAAAATTATTTTTTGTGTAGCACTGATTGAAAACACAGTGTATTTTTTTTTTGTAATTTACGAGTATATTGAAAATATTTACTTCATAAAAATATATTTTTTTTAAAAGGAATAACCCGCTCAGCCTCTATTTTGAGGCTTGTCAGCAGGTGAGATAGAGGGGATATGGAAGGAGGTAACGAAAAATACACTACAACACCCAGACCAACTGAGAAAAAAATCTTTCTTGGATTTTTTTCTTGCAACTTGCGGGAATCGAACCCGCGACGCCAGTTTCAAAGTTGGCCGTCTAACCAACTGCGCCACGGCACCTGTCCATAAACTCATTATTGTTTATTGTTTTACGTAATAGGAAACGTCAATGTAAATATATTATTAAATTGTATTCAGTTGTAGTAAAATAATACTTTCTTAATAATTTCTAAATAAACTAAAAAAATCTAAGATCTTTTTTATTTATTATTTAAATGTGTAACCAACTTTAAAAAAAAATATAAATTCAATAGTTTTGATGGAATTATCAACAAAACTCATTGGTTTAGTTTCACACATATACCCGTATGCAGAGACAAAACTTAAGGTGAGGAAAGTACATTCTATTGTCTTCACCTTCGGGTTATTCTCCGCATTTGAAATTAGAATGTACTTTTCTCACCTTAAGTTTTGTCTCTGGATAAGGGTATTAGTGTATTTACCCCCTCTGGTACTTTATTGTATTTCTTCATGTGTTATTTTATCACCTTTTAAATAATTAATATTACTTAAGCCCGATTTTGATCCAATACCACACTTTTCAAAAATGAATTACTTTGTAAACTAGTTGTTATTATATTTATATTATCTGTCCCTTGATAAAATACTTATTTGATCTCTTAACCTTACAACCTTGCAATGGCGAGCCGTGATTTATTTTATAGGTAATCTATTAAAAAAATTCATTAATTTGTACTACATATAAGTACTTACATAACATGTAAGTAATGTAATTGACTATTTTTTTGTGGTTCTTTGAAAATCAACTCAAACAACAATTATGATTAATCACGCGATATACGTTGCTTTATTCTACACTATTTTAATAGAATACTAAATTTGCACAAAAGTTTAGTAACAAATACCACAATGACATTCAGCAGATATTTCCACTATGATCTGTCATTGACAGTACAGTCAAGATTTGAGCAGTGTCCGATTTCTTTTAAAATGAATAATGCCTAAAACGGCCACTGCGAACGCCACCTGTCCTATGTGATACATAATATGTCAACGGTATCCCATCAAAGAAAAATAGTCCTTCGGAAATAATGTTCGAAATACTAGTTTCCAAATAGAGAATCTTCTAAAAATATTTGTAATCTGTAAGTTTGTTTTAGTACTAAAAAAGCCGACTTGGGTTAAAGACAAAAAATACAGTGTACTTTTTTGTATGGAAGAATAAACTGAGGAAACCGGCTAGTTTCATCGTTTAGTAAGAATGGGCTGGGCGCTGGCGCTGGACGCACTTCGATAGATATTTTTTGTAGAAAGATATAAACGTTGATTTATAATAAATAACAATTACTTTATTTATTTTCCCATAAACATGGTTACTATAAATTATTATTATTAAAAGTCAAATATAATGGTAAGCTGTGCATAATCGCTTACTTTGACGATTCGCCCCTGCAACCTTGTAAGTAATTGTATAAAAGTTGAAAATGTAAAAATATCATCAATCTTGAAGATTCCTGCTTCAGCGAAATGATTCGTCATTTAAATTAAATGAAAAAAAACTAAACTATGAAGTTTTATTGATAATTTTGATTATGGTTTTATCAAAATCAACAACCATGGAGTTTTATTAACAATAACTACAAAAAACATCAGTATTTTATGGTTTTTTACTATGGTTTTTATGTTTTTACTGAACAAAACGTATTTTATATGTATTTAATTTGTATTAATTTATTATTGTATATGCATGGTACGATAAAAAATGAACAAACGGCGTGGCAAAGTAAAACGGAAAATTGTCGCATGCTGCATGAAAAAAAAACCACGAAAGATTAATTATCTCACAACTAATTCTTCACAGTCACAATCTTACTTTTCCACCTGTTAACAAGCCTCTAAGGTAGGGGTTTAGCAGGTTATTCCTTTCGAAAACCCAAAATTTATTTATTTATACATTAATGGTGTAAAGAACCTTTAACAAAAAAATGATTTACAGAAATAATCACAGCAGTCCACAAAAATTATGTAGTAAATAATATGAGATAATAGAATAATCAAAACTAAACAATTTAGTAAACATATAATACAAAAAAAAAGGAAAATTGAAATAAAACATCTCTCAATAAAAGATAACAATAACCAAGAAAAAGTTAAGAATAACAAGATGATAATAAAAATAATTAAAATTAATACAACATTAATACTATAAAAATTATAAGTTTTTTAGAGGAATAAAATTTAAAAAAACAAAAAAAAATTAGTTAACTAAATAATATGGAAAATACAACAAATAATAGGGAGGGAGAACATTCTTAAAATGGGAATGATATCAAAATAATGTGGCGATGGCATGTTATAAAACCTGTAAATGCCTAGACTTATATATTATTTGTAATAACATCCCATAGGGTGGAATCCAGTTTTTTTCAACAAACATTTATATATATTCATAATATCGTTGAGTAAAATAGTTTATTTTTACTGTACTTTGTGTTGGTTTACTTTTTATAAAATATAAGTCGATATGTACTCGTGTATCAACAGATTTGACACAAATCCCAACATTACGAACGGTTGCGCAATATAACACAACACACCTATAAACAAAATACAAAACAATGGCAAAGAATCTGCCTCATATTCTGATATATTAAATTAATCACTTCCCAACCACAAAAAAAATCACGAATATATTCTTGACAAATAGAAGAAACAATCTTCAATAGAGCGGAATTATACAGTTTTAAATTTTATAGCGTACTAAGTGTATACATTGGAGATCATTATGTTTAAAGTATAAAATATTCAGGTATGTGTTTTTATGTATTATTTAAAACAACTTAGTTTTCTCATACCGCATTTATTCTGTTTAGTTCAGTTTAGTGCTGGAAATCAGCGTTTGTTTATAGTAAATAATATTATGGTTAATAATATTATGGTAAATAATTTGAAAAAAGAATTAAAAATTAGAAATTCAAAAATGATTCGTTTTTCGCTTTTGTTTTAACTCTTTACTCTTGCGTGTAAACATATTTTTCAAATTTATTAATGTTTAGTATGAATATTTATATAAACCTCTTTTTTTTCTTTTTTTTTCTTCTCTTCCTCTTTTTTAAAGGTGCTATTTTCTTCAATTTATCTTTCTTTTATAAAGGTAAATATTTTTATTTATATCACTACAGAGATGGGTAGAGTTTTTTGTTTCAAGATTATGGATATTCGAGCGTTTACAGGGCTTATGACCTGTCATAGGTTGGGTTCAAGTGGCCACTTTTATGTAGGTACTACAACATTCCCCATTCCGCTTATTAGCGAATATCCATATCGGTGACATTTTTGGTTTTTGTATATATATCATGAAACAAGGAAAGCTTTCGCTAGCGCGTTTGGAGCGCCAGAATTGTGTGTGTATAAATATGTAAATATATATACACATACCAAAAATAATATTGTGTAAGGTAAATATTTATATTTGTTACAGATGTAATTTTCCTTTTTTATTTATAAATACTGTTTACTATTGTATACTTTTCTCGATGCTGTTATAATTAATTTTTTTTAAATTATGCTATTTTTGTTGTATTTTTTTTTCACTGGATTTATTGTAATTATGTAAAAGGTTCGTGGAACCGTAAATAAATAAATAACACATTTTATATGTTTGCAAAACGGTAAAAAAGGGCTCGATTAATTTTAATTAAGTGTACAACAATTATGTAAAATAAAATTACATTCAAACATAGAAGATACTGTCTATCCTCACTATGTATTAAATAGCTATTCTGAGGTAGGCAGCATTTATTTATTTAATATCATACAGCACATAGTCATACTTAGTCATAGTAATGTTGAGAAATGATTTAAATATGTACATCTTATAAAGTTAAAATAATATCAATTTAAATAAATTCAATTCAATTTAAATAAATTGAATCATTTCAATTTAAATAAATTGAATTTAAAGACAAACTTACAAAAATGATAGAACCTTCAAAGTGTACAAAACATAAAAAAATATGTACAATAAAACCCCAAGAAGGTAAAGCCTCATGGAAAAATTGTGCAATCTAATAAAAAAAAAATATATATGAAATTTTACAAAATAATATTTAAATACGACACACCATAGTCATATTAATACACAAAGACATGCCCTGAGCCTTCGAAAATGATGACAAAAATATGTAAAAAAAAATAAAAAGTAACAGAAAACAAAAAAATATTTACGTAAGTACTCATATACATATTTGATTTAAATTATTTATTGACAATTCTTGATGGAATTCAAGTGGAAGTGTACCAAGTATTTTTAAATTTATAACTTATATGTAAATACAAGTTATTACATCATTACATACAAATATAATTAAATGTATGTATATGTAAATATATACGATGATTATTCTAGAATATCAATAATGGCTTGAAAGTTTTTGTTCATACAAAATAAATATTAAAAAATTAATAATTAAAAATAAAAATATATAAATAAGAATACGAATAATTTTTACAAAACTACCCTTAGTTCTTTTTGTACTATCATACCTAATCCTTGCTCATTTTCGGTATACTAAATAATATGCATGATTGCTGTACTATCAGCTCTGGTATAAATAAACAGACTTAATAACTATGTGTTCGTTTTCGTGACAATAATTTTTAAAATATTTTACTCTAAAGGGCATTTCAGTATATTGAGACATGTCTATATATGTCAATGCGACACACTGAAAAAAATAAGTTTCATTCTTTACTATGTGATGTGAATGGCAAAACGCCGTTTATGAATACAATAAATAAATAAACACAATATAATGCTTTTTAGAAGTAAAATTGGAAGTTGATGCATTTGATGAGCTTGTGCCCTGTCACTTATCATATTAAAAATATTGTTTAATTGATTTTAGTCTAATGCAAAATATTTATGACGCCAACACAAATACATACTTGAACATCAGCATGATGCATACAATACACTTAAATAAATATGACGTTATGCCTTGCAGACAAGCCCCCGCTTTTCCAAAGGCCATGACAGAAATAGGCGGGAAAACTTAATTCATAATAGTTTGATTTAAACAAAATTAAACGTCGTTCGATCGTGTTGTATATCAATGCAAATATGTTTTCCGATGTTTTCTGATCATTAAAAGAAAAAAAATACATTAAGTATTATTTTCTTTGTATTTAAATTATTATTAAAATTAATCGAATTTCCGTTTCAATCGTCATTCAATGGCACAAACTGGCAGGCAGTTCTAGGTATTTTATGTACTTACACGGACTCGCATCTTGTCTTACATTAAAAAAACCACAATAATTAAATATCACAAACTACAAATATCGATAAAAACATGTGAAATGGAATAAGAAAAATGAATTATATTTTCAAAATCAATATGGATATTGTGGAGAAATTTTTTTATGCATAGTTTTTAAATTGAGATTATTAAAATTTTTTTTTTTCAAAAACGTGACATGTTCGGCCTTGACAATTGTGACGTCAAGATTCGTGACGATGTTCTATTTAAATTTAAACGGCCACAAACAAAGCTCAAAATTTAACCGAATTGTGACGTACTAGGGGCAATGCAATGAACCGTTTTTGTGGGAATTCAAAATTATTTTTAATGCTACAAATTAATACATTTTTTTATACTCGGCCGTAATTTAAAATGGTTAAAAAAATGTGATATTTCCCTATGTAAACCAAAGTGCATTCAGATCAAAGTATTGGTCCGAACTGACAAATAAATTAATTATTGTGTACTCAAATATAAATTTGTACAGGGACATACATCTCTAGCGTTTAAAAAATTATTCTCAGAGTTGATTGAATAACAGTGAAAATTGCATTACTTTGAAGTGATTTTAATGAATTATAGTATGTTTTAAACTATTTTATCCGGATTATAAAGGATTTTTCGGTAAAATATCTGCCATTTTAGCTTGTAGCTGAGGACTAAAAATATCTGCGCGTAGCGTGTACACGCTGATAGGCCTACCTACTGAGCCAGAAGTAGATTCGATAATTAGCCGATCGCTAATGAGTGATCTTCCCCAGAACCGGTGACCCCAACAACTGGCCACCCACAATATAAAGATACATATCACAAAAAAAAACTATTACTAACTTTATAAGGCCAAGAGCCCTGTGTTGAATTGGTGTAAAATACAATAAAAAGTGGAAGAATGCATATTATTAAAGAATACTACAAATTAAAAAATTATAAACATCTGGACAACACGCTTAATAGTACTATATATAAATCTATGCAATGTCCCGCAGCAGTCTCTTGTAATGGTCTCTTCCCTTAGACAAAATCCAAGCTTGTACAGTTGTACACTTCTCCTGAAAATAGCTTTCGTTTAGGAGAACTTAACACACACTGACATTAAACACTCTCGGGGCCACAAAAGAGAACATTCTCTGAGCGAAAG
Organism: Micrasema longulum; assembly: GCF_059751315.1. Classification (NCBI taxonomy): domain Eukaryota; kingdom Metazoa; phylum Arthropoda; class Insecta; order Trichoptera; family Brachycentridae; genus Micrasema; species Micrasema longulum. The sequence continues at coordinate 117,011 of NW_028279296.1, forward strand.
TCGTACGTGTTTTTGGTATTAAATAATTTAAATTACAGGAAAATCTGGTACGAGAATTTTGCTGGGATCTGCTTTTGCAACCGCATGACCAGAAATATTTTATTTAAAGTGCAATCTTAGTTCGAATGTAACATAATACTCACAATTTAGACGCACATAATTGTAAAGCGCTATTGAGGTATTTTTTACAAAAATTGCGCTGTGTAAATCAACCGAATATTATTATTATTGTTGATGATAAAAACATGAAATAAACTCCTTCTGCAGTGTCTTGCCTGGAGATGGTAGTGGCATTTCCGTGACATTTTGACACCCACACTTACCTTCTAGAAAGTTGAATTAAGTCCTTCGAGTATAGCTATTATATTGAACAAACCGAGAGATTACTTACGTCCAATAATCATATACTGCTAATGAGATTTAATGTATTGTTGGCAGACCGCGTGAATATTTGCAATGGCGAATGATTGGCTTTAATAACTAATATTATAAAAAACAAATTGACTTTGTGCCCTTTTTGAACGAGCCAGACTAATAATTTTATTAAATGGTTGTAAAAGCAAACATCAGATACGAATAGTGTTTGAAAACAGGATGAGCATTATTTACCACCTCAACACATTTTTAAGATTAATAAAAAAGATGTTATATGTTAAAATATTTATTTATTTAAATTTTTTAGCACAAAAATTAAGTTCCCTGACCGATTTATTAGAAAAGTCATCATATTTCATCTAAAAAAAACGGTTTTGTCAAAGAAAAAATTGGTCAATAATTTATACTTAAAAGACATAATACTATGTAGATCAAAAGATGTTATAATGTAATTGAATTTAAAAGTTCGAAGGTATTTAATATTTTTTTGTTTGACTAGTTTTGGTTCTGAAGGACAGATATTTTTACCTTTGAGCGTGTACAAAAATTCTTAGTAAATTACTAACAATATTACCAATGACAAACGTTACCAAAATTTACGAACGAAGGTGTTTCCTGAGAATATTTCTTCAGAAATTACGTGAACAAAACCACGAAGACGGATTTACGAGACACGATTTTTAAACGGTGAATTTATAACTACGTAAGATTTCATTTAATTTATATGTAGAAATAAAAGGAAACATTAACACATTGCACATTTTTATGAAAAGTTCTTGTTTTGTTCGATTGATATAATAACTATATTATAGTCATGTTTTTTGTACACAATTGTGGTTTTTGAATACAAATAAGAAGCGATCTATATATAGTTTTATTATAAAAAGTCTACACCGCTGATAAATAATAAACATCGGTATTTCTACTTTCATAAAATTATTAAAGAAGCGAATATTAGACATCCTTAATTATTACGATTTCCAAATCATCATAGTATATTCAATTTATATTTTAACCTATGGTGTTTTTCAATGGCTGGCTCTTTTGTATTTTTTAGCATGGAAGTATTTCGTAAATGATACATGAATCAATCAGTATTTTTCTTCAGATTTTAGATAGAGACAAAATTTATAACGTAATTAAATTACTTTGTAGTAAGCCATAAGTTCCTGATTCATAAATCTTTGTATTCAGGCGTACAAATAATGCAGTTCTTTTAGTGAAATAGAACAAGAATCTACCCTAGAAGAGTGTTTCCGACTCGATTGCCGCTCTCAGGTAAAAATCGTGAAAAAGTCGACTGAAGATAAGTCCACCTCGTTGTGTAGTGGTTGGTGCGTTCACCTACCATTCTCGAGGTCGTTGCTTCAATTCCTGATTGGGCAGTTGTGATATTTTCATTTTGAATTATGTTTTAACTGCAATATTTCATTTTTACTTCACTGGAACCTGAAGTGTGGGACTGATCACCTTATCTTTATCTAAGATATGATCAAAATACCCTGAGATTGGATTACCAATAAGTAAGTTTTATCTACCCGAAAAAATGAAAATTTTCTGGGTTTTATTTTAATGACTTATTAAAACGAGTAACTCACTATTCGAATGGAATTGAGTGGAGTCCATGAGACTACCATGGAACCACGACACGGTCTTTAAAAATATTTTTGCTTTTTTCAGATAACAAAACTGATGTTTTCCTAAATCACACGCAATTTTTTTTTACAAAAAGCAAGCGGTCCTTTAACTTATTTTCATATATTACATACATTGACAGCATTGCTGTATATTTTATGTAATTATTCTAAATTATGATATTTTTAAGACATATATTTCTAAGGCTTTTCCTAGTATAATTATGATAAACTGATAAGTATGCATGTGCCTTGTAAAAACTTTTGAACGATCGTAAAGGGTTTATACAACGGGTTTTAAAATACATTTTCAGAAAATAAAAAATACATTCAATGAATATATTCCCTTGATCTACGTACAAAAATTATTTTGAGATAGCAAAAAGTATATATTAAATTTAAAACATCAACATTTGCAAAATTTACATTACTAAAAGTGATGCAAAGTTTTACTTTTTCATGATCAAAAATAAAAGGTTTTTTTAATGCACCTACACATTAATATTTAGCCGATATGTTGAGGGCTTTACTTTGAAACAGAGAAGAAACATTTTGAATTAAATATTGTTTAAAAACGATTTTTATATCATGAACAATGTATGTAATAATATTCATCCATGTACCCATGAATTTTCCCGGGGATGCTAGATTATAATATTTTCAAACCTCGTTGTCATATTTTTGTTCCCAAAAACTATATTAGAGAGAGATCTTATGTATAATTACACAGAAGCCATACAAATGCAAGTCAAAACAATCCAACGGTTGGGCAATTCGGTTGCCGAATACGGTTTTCACACGTGGAGATCTCATTTCTTCCTTTCTGTTGATTAACTATCGTAAGATACATTTGTTATATCGTTCCTCCTGAGTTTTACAGTCTGCAGTATGTAATTAATGGGTGATATAACTTGTAAAGAAGTGTTTTTAAACCTTTTTGAATATGCGATTTTGATAGATGTTAAAACAAAGGCGGAATGGTGAATGTTGGACTGTGTAAAGTAGTGGTCACCTAAACCAGACAATGACAGTTCATTAGCCCTGTACCACACTTTTGCTTTAGGAGTAGTGACCATATTAATATATTTATGATCAAACAAATAATAATCGCACTCAAAACTTTCATACAAATTATCTTAATAGTTCCAATCAGAACTAACTCCCTCGGTATATTCGTAAATCTTAATTTAACATCTGTAAAACAACTTTACGTAAAAGCTGTGTTACTATACGCACACAAACATTATTCTCTATCCTCTTATAAATACAATAGTTACTAGATACTCCACCCTGATGCTGCAAAAACAATAAAAAAATTAAAACATCCTTCGGTCAAAAAGGATTGGTCTACTACTTGCTTATAGTGTACAACCTATTTTCATTATCCATAAGGACAATTAGTAAGTACTCACAATATAAAATTGCTAAAAAAATGGATAGTGGAGGTGGGTTGCGCACGGATCGATGAGTGGATCAAGCCAAATAGGTAAAATGTGTGTACTGTTTATGAAAATTGGTCATGTTTTTTATGATTACTTTGGTTTATATTGTTTATTATGTTAATGATAATTATGTTAATTAGATTATTGACGTTTTTTTTATCATTATGATTATGATAAATTTGTTAAATAATTCATTAAGGGCATGTTTCACATTTTGTAAAATGTTTCCCTCGGCACAGGCCACCCTACAAACATACAAACACTGTAAAAGTATAAATAAATAAACAAATAAATATTTTGAAATTGTATTCAGTAGAATTCAACTTTTTCCCGCCAAAGATAACAAAATATAAACAAAATCATAACAAAATCACAATTAATAAAATAGAATATAATTACACTTTGAAATATTACATCATGAAAACAGTCATAAATGTTTGATTATCATATTTATTTATTTTATTTGTTATCATATTATATTACATACACAAAATTATAATAAATACAAAGTTGCTTTGACTGCCTAAATAGGATTATTTACCCCGTTCTAAGACAGTCAAAAAATATAAAAAACAGTAATCAATATATAGAAACAGTTTTAAAGACAAAGTACAAAGTGAAAAACAAAAAAAAAATTAAGTAAAAACATAGTAAAATATATAAAAATATATAAATATGTATATAAAACTCAGTAAAATGCGAAATAAAAACAGAAGACATAGTAAGAAACATATTCAAAGTCATCGTATTCCTATTATTTTTTTCTAATTAATCAAATCGTATTCATTAAATATCCCCGACACAAAATTATAAGGAAAACAAATAAAAGCTATTTAGAAAAACAAACATAGTTACACGATCAACAGTCGTGATAAAAAAAAATAGTAACATTATATGCAAACCACTAGTACCACAATCGATAAATTTGTGAATTGTACTACAAATTGAGCATTAATTACATAATTATTTACATCACTTAGAAGATAGAAACAATTTAATATGTGGTGGTTCACAAATTTCACCTATTCATCTAACACACTATGCGCACTTAATTCTATCATAATATATACACAAATTGACATAATGACTACTGCATGTAGAATGTTTGTGGTATGAAAAGTTAAAATGAAGAAGTAATCTTCAAAACTAGAAAAATAAAATGATACGCCTTAACCTCATCACAAAATATTTTATATCAACTGAGTTATTATGAGTTGTATTTTGCGGTTTATACCACTATAGAATATGATATAATTTAATTATTTATACATAAAACTTAATGTTTTTAGTACATTATTGTCATAATTATCAAAACATATTGAACGCAAGTTTTTATAGAACGGTAATATTTCTCATACAAAGCAGTATAGCTTTTTAATCTTAACATATTTACACAAATTATAAATTTTTAAATTTAAAAACAAAAACTGGTAAATCCTATCATTAAATATCTTAGTTTACTAGTTGTCGTTAATTGGTTGTTAAATTAATCAAATCATCATCATCGTTATTTAACTTAATAAGGCATAAATGAATATAATAAAAGCGCCAGGGCTCTCACCTGTGAGACTTACTACTTACGATAGACGCAGGCGGCTTAATAATTGCCAACTGTTTAAATATGTTTTTATCTTTTGACTATTATTTAATCAATGACATTGCAAAATGCTAAGGATACGTGACGTTTGATTCGGCAATGGAAAAAGCGCTTTTCGGACACGCAGGACACAAAACTAATTCTGAGAAACAATATTGTAAGTCTCATCTTTATATGTAACGGATATGTTTATATTACAAATGGTTGTGCAACAAAACTTTATTCAATTTATTCCGTTAATTAATTCCTATGTGGCTGTGATGTCCCGCTAGTCTACATACGACACGAGACTTGATATTGTGTATTTTAGTGATTTTTTTATAATCTTCAAATACACATTTTCTAACTGAATTGAGAAAGTGAAATTTGTATACTTATGCTAAATAAAAAACAATTTTTTTTTATCCTTGCTACGCGAATAATGAATTTTCGCCAATACAGCAATAAATCTGTATAAGAGAGAGCACGAAGATAAAACCCATAACAAGGAAGACAGAGACGCTGTTCTGTGGCCCGTGTTTGTGTGGAACAGATCCAGTTGGTTGTTGACAGTGATGGGGGACGCACGCATGTAAAGTGAGCGGCGTATTTATGATTTTTAGCTTATTTGGCTATAGCAGACCTAAATTATGTGTTTATTTTTATAAATTTTGGAAAAGGAATAATTAAAAAGAATGACTCTTTGTCATTTTTTTAATGTCTGAACGTTAGAAAATTGCGTCTTTTGCTTGTGATTACATGATGTTTCATCACCGTGCGCAAATTAATGATTTACCGCAGTATTTTAGAGTTAATACCACCTCACAACAAAAAAAAAATTCTCAGAAATAAAAATATGTGATTCTGATAGAACGTTGTTCTCTCCTGAACTCAAATATTATGGCGGTGTTTCCCCATCACACAATGTTTTCAAGATACAAAAATTTATAATTTCAAACTATTCAATAATTTCTCCATTCTTAACTGCACGATATTCGAATACTCAGACTTACCTTTAAACCGTCAGTAAAATTTTTAATGCTTGCCAAATTTCATTCTCTATTAGATTCAATAGTTCTGTAAACTTTTCATCACGCATAAGTGATCCTATTTGTGGATCCACAAATATTCCTTCTTTAACTTTTGAATCACGAATTTTAGTAAACCTCTGTTTCAGGTACATGGAACCAGTAGGATTGTCGAAAAATGAATGAAAAATTCCGAATACTTTATTAAAAACAGAATAAAAAAACTACATTGAGTGCATTTATTGGTACACTAGAGACAAAAATAATGTCTTATTGTTATCAAAAACATTTTTCACTTTGTGGTAGGACATTTTACACTTATTTGTTTGTAAATTTGTATAAACCACTTAATTTTTTTAATTACACTTCGACCGGTTTCGAGGTAACTACCTCATCGTCAGTTAAATTCCTGACGATGAGGTAGTAACCTCGAAACCGGTCGAAGTGTAATTAAAAAAAAAAAAAAAAAAACAAATTAAGTGGTTTATACAAATTTATAAACAAATAAGTGAAAAATAATGTTGACCATTTTAATTAACGATAACAGCAATGTATTTTTCATTTACTTACATGTGTAACGTTTACCAAACAATTTATTCCATTTGTTGGCAGATGATTCATGTAGTAAGGTCCATAAATGTAATAACATTTTTACGAGTATATTATAATTAGTGGCGCCAATACGAAAAGTGGGTGTAAAACCAGATACATGCTAATATGAAATACAATACAAGTTTTGACGTACGTATATGTATATTTCAAAACTTAATTTCTAGTGTGGGCTATGTGACACATGGGTTTAGATATCTACAAGCACTTGAGATACCATTAATTCGTAACAATGTTTCAATTGACAACCGTTGTGACGTTCAACAACTATATTAGTCAAAGGTTTTTTTCTGCTAAGCCATGGATTTGCATGGATCTTTTTATATTTTTTATATGCGTGATTCATTTCAGCTGAAATTCGATGTCAAAGGGTAAACATTGATTGTAGTCTAGACGTGAAAGAATCTTCTAGATATTCGTTAACATCCGGTTAATAATTAACTCTTGTGTGGCTGTGATGTCACACTAGTCGACATAAGACACAAGACTTTATATATCTCTCTTATTTTTTCAAATGGTGAACCCGTATTTTTTGTAATCTTCAAATTGTCATTTTCACACCGGATTCGGAAAGTAAAATTTGTATAACTATGCTGGATATAAATACAAAAAATATTTGACATTGCTACGCAAAGAATGAATGAAGAATGAACACACCTGTATAAGAGAAAGCTCGAAGATAGAACTCATAACAAGGAAGACAGAGACGCGGTTCTGTGGCAGGTGTTGTGTAAAACAGGTTCAGTCTTCAGTCGGTTGATGACAGTGACGGGGGACGCACGCGCGTAATATGAACGGCGTATTTATGATTTTTTATTTGTTTTGCTATAACAGGGCTAAATTATATGTTTATTTGCATAAATTATAGGAAAAACAATTATTAAACTGTAGTTTTCATATTTATTTTTTATTCAAATGTCTGAACTTTAGAATATTCCATCTTTTACTAGTGGTAACACGATATTACATCACCGCGCGCAAAGGGATTATTTACCACAGTCTTTTAAAAGTTAAGTACAATTGGGTTGTAGACATGTTGGACATTGGGTCGCATTTTCTGTGTTATTTATGTTTTCGACTTTAAGAGTGATCACCTTACCGTCTAGTAATGATCAAAATGTTTTGCAAAATGATAAAATGCAGTGTTCTATCCACCACTGGATGCAGTTAGGGGAAATAATGATGATGATGTCATCCTTACGTACAATCGCATTTATCCATCATTCTTTCTAGCAGGGATGCTGGATTACAACACCCTCGAATCTCATCGTCAACGTTTTCTCGGAAAACATTTCTATAAGATCATTTCTGTAAGTATGTATAATCCAAACAATAGATCGATGACATTGCCTCTATAGCAGGTAAAACATGAATGCTGAAAGCAAGTGATAGAAAAGAGTGGAGACGTTTGGAAGAGACCTTTATCCAGCAGTGGAGAGAATAAGGCAGAAGAAGAACAAGATGAAGATGTAATCCAAAGATACTGAAAGAGATCAGTTTAAGTGTTTCCAATAATACACCTGAGCAAAATCGCATGCACTGTCTTACACGCCAAGAAGCCGTTCAAATGCATGTCAGAATTCACCCATCAATAGGGTGATTTGCTTGCTGAATACGGCTTCATCAGCAGTTTAGCAGCTACCTGCTTACTATTCATTAACTTGTAGCTTATATTTACAGACTGCATTACGTAATAGGTTAAACAGTCCGTAAAGTAATGCAGACTTCAATTATTCAAATAAATTAATTTGCATACTGGCTTTTTGCCAAATGGTATTTTTCCAACCTCACAATAAAATAAAAGGAGTCATTTATTTTTGAGTTTGAAAACGTACAAATGCGAATAAAAAAATTAAAATAGATATTTTCTTTTTTTAATGTAAAAAGGAGAATGTTTGAGAACTAACTATTTTCCGAATATTTAATTTTTTAAACCCTTTTCTAAAATGAAGAACATTTTATAGAAGGTAATATAGAAGTCCAGGCATCCACGGGGCTTATAACCAGTCATTGGCAGGTTTAAGTGGCCACTTTACACACTGTGTTACATTCGCCACTCTGCTCATATTTACAGATCTATATTCCTTCAATTCTATCATCTATTGATGTTTGTGAAGTTAAAAAGCTGAATAAAATAAACAGCTCCCCAGGGAGTTGAATCCAGTCCTTGTCTACATAAATTTGGACAAACTCAAAATATTGTTCCTTTCCTAAAAGTTGTAAATAACTTGTGTTGGAAAAATGGGAATTGATTTATGTTGAGGTAAGATTTGAACCTTAGACCTTTGACCTGTGCATATCCTACCACAGGGCCACCCTATTTAATGCTTAAACAGAAGTAACAATATGTTTAGAGGAAAGTTAAGCCCTACTTAAATAATTATGACAGTTTAAATCAAACAATTACATCACAATAAATTTTTCGATAGCTTTTTTGAAATCTTGTATTTCATATCTTGATAAGATAAATTATGTACTTTAGAACTTTCTAGTACAATTATTTTGATAACGTAATACTTATAATTCTAGAAAGGTGCTATTATAATCATCCCGTTTCGCTCCTAATGGTGCATTGGGCACTGCATTGATACACCAATTGCAGCGTCCCTTAATCATTTTTGTTTCATGGAAGTAAAATGATCAATCTTACGCTTCGGGTACCAGGGACTATGAAATATTCTCTTTTTTAAATAAATATTTAATAATAACCATGTCGGGAATCAAACCCGAGACCTCTTGCATGGCAGGCAAATGCGCTGACTAATACACCACGTGGACGACTGGTATTATAATCACGTAATATTAACAATCAATAAATTTGTAATTAATAGTTTTTAATGCATCGTTTTCCAAAACATTGTGCCCTTTTTGCATTTAAAATGGATTACATAAATAAATTTGAAATATTTGTTGTGTGATTATTCAAATAAAACTATTTTTATGTTTGAGATCCGTCAAAAAATACAGTTCTTTGTGTGAAATAGAACCCGAACACCGGATGAGTGTTTTAGACTCTTTGGCTTCTATCAGGTAGAGTAGTGAAAAATAAAATATTTCTTTTTTCATTCTTCTCCAATGAAATCTAAAAAGATATCCAAACTCTTAAATGGGGTTGAAATCCAATACTAAAGTGTCAACAAATTATAAAATGGATTTTTAATTCATATGCAAAATTTATCTCTATACTCACAATCATATTAAATTACGACACAGGTCACCCCAATGTATATTTTTTATACGTGTGATGGTTTTTATATTTTGAAAATTAAAAGAAAACAAAATAAACCAATAATTAGTAGATAAAAAAAAGAAGAGGTACAAGCAAAATGTATTTAGGATATAAAAATTGAATAACGTTATTCAAACAAAAGATTGATATATTACAATAAATGTTATATTTAAATCGTTAATCAGTATGGAAACCATCAATCTTCTGACCACTTTCGCAATAAATAAATGATTTTATTTATATTCAGACTTGTTTTTAAGTCATATGGCAGCAAATTAAATATTTGAAGAATAATAATATTATAATATATGGACACCGCATATTATATTACAATAAAATTTAATGTGCCGTCAATAAATTTTACATCCTTTGAATGTATTAAGTAAAATAAAAATGCAAAAAATGATAAACACATCCTTCTTCACTGCCATTTTAGTATCTGGTAAAGATCCTGATAAAGAAAATCGAGCGTTGATAAGTCTTTCATGTTTTTCAGTGGTTGACGCAGCATGCTTCAGGTCCTTGGTTCGATTCCTGGCAGGGTAGACGTAAAATATTGGTCTGAAAGATGATTCTACATTCTTCTTTTTCTTTACGTGCCTTGTCGGGTCCCCCCAACGTTGACGATGACTTGGAAGAAAGCTTCCCTATCCTGAGCAGTGCGAAACAGCTTCTCCACAGTTCTTATCCTGGTCCATGCTCGGATGTTTCCAAGCCAGGAAAGTTGTTTTCTTCCTACCCCTCTACGTCCCTCGATCTTCCCCTTGATAACAATCTGAAATATGGCATATTTATCACCTCTCAACACATGGTTAAAATATGAAATCTTACAGAGCTTAACAGTGGTGAATAGTTTTCTATTAGTATTGGCTCTACGTAATACTTTATTGTTGGTTATCATCTAGGTCCAAGATATTCTTAACATTCTACGGTGGATCAACATTTCAAATTCTTCAAGGCGGTTTATAATATTAAGTTTTAGAGTCCACGCTTCTACACCTTATAGTTAGACAGACTATACATAACATTTGACCATTCGTTGTATCAGCTTAAGGTTTATATTATCGTCATAAAGAACATTTTTCAGTTTATTAAATCCTGTTCGGGCTGCTTTTATTCTGCATTTTATTTTAATGTCGGCGACATTGAGATTCTACATTGCAAAATTTCAATTTTCTTGGGGTGGCACCTGAGCCACCACACGCTGATTATCTTACCTTACATGTAACAAAAATGATCTAAACACGCTGCAGTTAGAATTTCAAATCAGTGTTTATAAGGAAATGATGGTGATAATTGTGAATTTTATAATCCATTTTTTGTGTAATTTGCATTTATTTGAAATAAGCTTTGAAAAATTAAATTAAATGTGGTAATGGATTCTCACAGTTATTTTATAAATGCAGCTACTAAAAATAATGTATTTAACCAGAAACAGTTCCATACATGTCTGATAAGGTTCAGACATGTTGATTAATAACCGATAACAAATTCATTTCCTTATTTTAGATCCGATTTTTTAAACATTTGATTGCTTTTCAAGCTGTTGTAAATCTATAAATAAAATCTATTTCCTGAAATGACTCACTTTGCCAAAAGACATACTTATCTTATCAAACTTGTCAACGCATGTATTGGCAAAAATGTGAGGATCAAGATAAGGTACGTGACAAATTATTGCACAATGCTTTAGAATAGATACAAAATTTTGATCGAAAATACCTGGGAGATAACAAGAAACGTAATTTTTTCATAATATGTTATTTTCGCTCTACTGACCCATATCCAATGTATCAACGATTTATTTATGATTTGTCTCATTATTTCAATGATTAACTACCAGTATTAAGAAGAGTTGGTTTGTATTATGGCTGTGTCAAGGCGGATGAAGAGTACTGTTCTGTGTATAAAATAAAGCAAGAACCTGGATGAGTGCTTTCGACTCGATGGTAACTCTCAGGTAAACCTTCTTAGAATAAAATCAAGTGCAGATATATCAGCCTCATAGTGTATTAGTTAGTGCATTGGAAAACCACGATTGAGGTCCTAGGTATCATTTTTAGGAGAGTGGATGTAGAACTTTGTTTTATTTTGAAGGTGGTACCACAATATTCCATTGATTTTAGACCGAAAGCGAAAGACTTATAGACTATCATGCCTTTTATGGATGTATGAAAATAATCCATGGCTTATGCTGGAAAAACGTGACGTTCTCTCGGTTTTGTCACCCTCTCATGAGTGGTCAACCCGGTGGCTTTGTCAAATTGCTACTCTTGAAAACCCTACGACAATTTAATAATAAAGCAAATTAAAAACTTGCAACACTAACAAATACGTATTAATGGATGGCTTTTCTATCGCTTTTAAACTTCAATTTTATTCCGCTATAATTTCTAATGAAACTAGCTTTTTTGGCTTTTTTGTGTATGTCATACTTTTGTGACAAAAAAAAATGTGTTACTGGGACACAGCAATATTAAAAAGTATTGTTGGCTCGATATCAATATATCTCTGTTTAAACCACGTCTGAAGAAACATCTCCTTTCTCTACTTAAGCTCTGCTACTTTTTTCTTTCCTCTTTTTTTCTTTTTCCCATTGAATAATAGTATAATGAATAATATAATAATTTAAGGTTAATTATAAACGAATACATTTATTCATATTTTTAAATATATCTGAAGCTTTTTAATTTATATTTTCTAATGAATATGTTGTGTAACTTGAATTATAAAAATGAAACTTTTATTTGATTAGTTGGTTGAAAGAAATTGCCATTTGGCAATAAGCTTGCCAATGTACAGTCAATATTATGTTAAAAAAAAAAAAACACATAATGACATGTTATACGAAATACGAGTATGTAATACTTATTCGTTTAATGGATTTCAAAACCTTATTATTTATTTAATATGCATACATTATCTCAAATATGTATTTTGACATCGACGAAGGATAAAATATTTTAAAAATTGTGTTTTATTTCAGAAGCGATTGGAAATATGTACAGATATATTATTTGCACATTTTTCGATTCACTAACATCATAACATTCAACGCTGCTGTTAATTATATATAATGTTATATTAGGTAAAATAAAATTGAAATACTCGTCACTCAAAGATGAATGGGGAGCGTTTTGTACTAAGAAAGTTTGACAGCTGAAGGTATGATGTCGCATTTGATTGTTAATGACGAGTCCTTCGGGGCACTCGAGATAAATTCGACTGGTTTTTGATCGACTTCACTCGCTTCAGGTTTAAGAATACTGTCCCTCGTCAATTTCCGTAAGCCGCATGCAATTCTTAAGGCAAATGAGTCCAGCATAGGGTCCCAGGTAAGCAGCTAATAATGTTACAATGCAGTTCTCTATGCACCAATGGTCACGGACAGTATGATAATGATCATGAATGCCGTTTTTAAAAAATACAATAATATACCAGTTAGGTACTTATTTTTTGTTTCGTCGATAAGCTTGTTTTATTTTATTTTAAGGTTGAGAGCTTGTTCACACAATGGCATAATTTTATTAATTCGAAATCAACCACTCTTCAGGCTTAAGCCAAGAGATACGTCTTTTTCCTACACTGCGTTTTCCTTTAACCTTTCCGCGTAATGTTCCCCGTCTATTTGGTTATTGTTTAATTATCTTTTGTTTATTGAAAATTTTTTTTAGGAAAAGTAAAGTTATAAATGTTTTGTACGTAAATATTTAATTATAATGTTTCTACCTCTCTAATAAAGTGAAGACTCGTGTTTAGAGAGGAAGTTTGTTTTTATGTATTTTTTCAATATGTATAATGTACATGTTCATCTATATATGTAATTAATTATTTATTATATTTGAAAATATACACAACTTTCTACTGTATAGAGTTCAGGATAAGGTAGGTCTAATGTGTTCTTTTAATTTAGATTCAAATGTTTAAATATTTTCCATTGATTTTAAGATTTCCAAAAGATTTTTTTTTTTTTTTCTTAACATATTAATAATGATTAAAGCTTTTTTATGAACTTAATTTGAAGAATACGTTCTGAGCTTTTTTAATATATAATTTTAGTTATTGTTTTTTGGGCAGTCAAAAGAGAACATATATTTGTCTAGTAAGCTCCTCCCCATCCTATGATTCTATACTGCAGAATAGACTGTATGATTGAGCAGTAGATAGTTTTTCCATTTTTTGCCGACAGAATGTTTCTTAATCTAACAGATATTTAAATTAGTTTTTTACCACTTTTCACCATAACATTTATTTGTAATTTCCATTTCATATGACTATCTATGATAATTCCAAGGTACTTTATATCATAGGACTATTGTCGTACATGTTTGAGGGCACATAATATTGTTTTCGTTACTATGTATACTAATATTAAAATTAGTAGGAAGATCACAGTGATTTATTGAAACGGGAAAGAATAATGTTTTCTCATTATTCTGTGACAACAGATTGAGATCGAACCTTTTTGTCCAGATTAAATGTGCAAAATACTCCAGCCCTGTTTTAAATTGTATTAAACCACCTACCGGCACTTAAAAAAAAGTTTACTGTTAAAACAGATGGGAAGAAGACGTTTTCATAAAATACGGCTATATTTTATTAAATATTTTATTTTCAATATCAATATTTATTAATTCACAATACATACCGACAGTAAATATTTAAAAACAACGTACTTATTATAATGATAAGTATAACTGGTTCTGTACCAATTGATAAAATATTTTTATGTAAATTAAAAAAAAAAAAAACAACTTATCAATAAAATGCACAAAAAAAGCAAATAAAAACTAACTGTTCAAGGCAGACGATAGCTTACCATTAATTAAAAATACATAAATCCGATTCAGGTAAAAATATTTTTATCGGTTCAGCACGTTCTTGTCGATTTGATAAGGAATTCAAGGAATTTTATCTATTTTTGACTTACATCAAAGCATATTATATGTCGTAACTTCAATCTGATAAATATTAAATAACATAAAACGGAATATCATCATTTTTATAAGTTATTCAATGATGTTTCAATTAAAGTCATTTAATTTTTCATTTGTTTGTCATTAAATAAATTTGTCGTTATAACTGTTGAGACATATTTTTCAACTTGTTGCAATAGAGAAGGAAAAAAAATTCTCAGAAGATAATGTGGAAGTCTAGGCATTTACAGGGCTTAAGACCTGTCATTGGATGGATTAAGTGGCCATTTTACACACTGTGTAACATTCACAATTTTGCCCATGTTTACGCATCCACATATCCTCAACTCTTTCATCTGTTGACTTTTGTAAAGTAAAAGAACTGAAACCTTTATCATGTGGGTGAGATTCATCCGATTAAACCAATTCACCTACTAAGCGACGTCTGAAAATAATTATATTATTTTTAAACCTTTTTTTATACAAGTTAGTTGATTTAACAATGTTTTGAGTATGTCCAAATGTTTACAGACTGGCTGAATTTGGGACATTTGAACATACTCAACACATTTTTGAATATATTTTCAAATTTGAAGTTGGTCCCTGTAAATAGCAAAGTGCATTTTAAAGTAAAATAAAACCCACAACTTGCCTTTTGCAAGTTTTGAGTATCAAGTTCATTTCAAAAACAATTAAACAAAGAAACAGTAAAAAATAGACTCCCGTTTAGAAAGGCAAAGTCACAAATATTAAGATATGGGAAAAAATAAATTATGAAGAAAAAAATCAAAATTTAAACTTAAGGTCAAATCATAATATCATTTAATATATTATTATTTTGGAAGAAAAATGCATCGAATTTAGAATTTTTTTTAAATATAAAGAATTACTATTAAACTAATGTGTAATATATTTTATAACTTAAATACGTATACAATGTTATTAATAAAGGTCTATTAAATACTGTCGATTTAAAAAAATACAACGGATTAGTAGCATAAATTATATTTTTGAATTTATAATTTTGAAATACGTCCCTAATAATACAAAACAAAAATAAAATTTCAAACTTTGTTTGTGACCGTTTAAATTTAAATACAACATCGTCACAAATTTACACGTTGCGTTACAATTCTCAAGGCCAAATATGTCGCGTGTTTGTATGAACATGTTTCTAAATAATTTATTTTTTAAAGTTATGTATGAAAACATTTCTACTACATATTGATTTTGAAAATACAATTGTTTTTTTCTAAATTCATTTCATATATTTTTGTCGGTGTTCGTAGTATGTGATGTTTTCTTATTAAGATAGCATTTGAGTATTTTGAATTTTAATACTGTTGGAAGTTCCTGCCAAAACTCAACTGATTAATACTTTTTGAAGACAATTTGTTTTATTTGTAATTTATTACTTTTAGGGGTTGAATATTTTTGTGATAATCAATCAAAATTGCAATACCTTGACAACAAAAAACACTGAACTCTTGCGCTTGGATAGACAGATTAAAAATTTTACAACATTAACCTTTCTCTCACTAAGCATCCAAAAATTGCACATGATCTGAACAGGGGGTACCAAAAGACCCCATCGCCCACTTGTATGTAGCGTCAGAAGAGAATAAAACGTTGGAAGTGTTAATGACTGTACAATCATTTATTCATGTTTTCGCGTAAACATATTTTAGTCATTCGTGTATTTTATTCATGTTTGTTAGTTTTCCGAATGCTAATGTACATAAAGTGATATTGACCCTTGTACTACTAACGTCTTTTTTTGTTTTAATAAAAAAAATACGGAAAACAGCTTAAAAATACTTAAGTGATCAAATTAAAATGGTCTATGGGGGATTTGAATCCCCCCTTTGGTCCGGCTAGGTTAAAAATATAACGAAATAAAAACGTTTCATGGAATATTAAACTTAAATTCAGAACTATAACTTATGTTGGGTGGGTGCTATAGAATTGTTATATGTTATTGTAAGTAGACTGTAAATTTAATGGTCAGAAATGGGTAACAATAAAAAATTATCTCCACCATAAAATAAATATATTTTTTCTTAAAATTAACGCGTTACATTAATTTATTTTTAGCCTTTGGATATAAACGTCCAGTTACGGTAGCATTTCCAATTACCATAGCAACCATCACAGTAATAAGAAAGGTTAGTAAATACTTGCATACAAACATTTACCGACTTTTCTGTCTACCGGTTTCGAGACGTACCCTTTTCTCAGGGGCGAATCATCCAAATAAGCGACTATGTACAGTTTACCATTATATTTCTTTCACTACCACAGTTTATATCTAAAACAAAAAAATATTTGTGCACCCAGCCCGCTCCCAGTGAACGATTTATCGATTAACACAGCTTATTTATTCCATACAAAAAAGTTCACCACATTTGACATCTTTAA